>NW_008751703.1:43997-53335 GCF_000715545.1 Opisthorchis viverrini | reverse complement strand
ATCCGGGAGGTCTCGAGCTCATTTGAACTCCTGACTGCACCTGTTTTTGATCATGGAATTTCGAATGTCATGTCGTTTACTTGCGTACGGCTGTGTGGTTTGCGCGCGAAGTGCGGACAGGTTGTTCAAGTAGACTCAGTACATCAGTGTTACAGAGGCGGTTACCACTTGTGGCACGTAGTAATAATCTGTTGTAATGGTTTTCACCGTAATATCCTTTATTCCTTTATCCGTAATGAGTCAAAAGAATGTTACGATATAGCCATGGAACATTCTGTCCGAGTGATATCGCCTGTGGATGTTGTCGGAAAGACTGTGTTTGATGAGAATAAGTCACAGGTACGCAGCCTGAAGGTGGTGATGTCCAATGCCGCTGTCATTTTTCGTACCATTTATGTGTTACAAAGTTTCAACTCCAGGATTAATAAGCTTAGGGAAGTGACCCAATCGGATAGAGAGTTTCGTTAGCCTGATCCAAGCGATACATGGTTGTTGCCACCAAACGATGTCAAACCGTCAGCTACCGCTGCTGATGCTAGGGTATTGGCACAGGCTGTCCCTAAAAGCAAGACATCTAAACTAAGTGTTGCCCGAAATATCCTATCGGTTGTTGGCGAGACGATTGTCCGTCTGGGTTCGACTGCTTGTGATGCCTTTTGTCGTTCCTTACGAACGTTTGCCAAACAGGTTTGAACGGTTCGTTTGTCAAGCTGCGTGTTATCCACTGAGAGTGTCACAGGTGATTGCACGGTGGAAATGCGGAGACAAAGTTACGTTTTGTCCATAAATGACGTTCATATTTGTTAATCGTCGTGTCCCATTGGGTGTGCGGGTGGATGTGGGTTTTTTCTGCATAATATCTATCCTCTCAACATCGTGCGATACTTAGGACCAGTTCGCGGCTTTCACCCAGGCATGGCGAACCGGGCTTTGGTCATTTTAATTTTTCTGGAAATTGCAAATTCTTTTACGACTGTGGAATCCAGATTCTACGCCCTTGTACTTTTGTTCCAATCGGTCTTAACAAAAATGTTTTTCGAACCGTTGGCTTCACATGTCCTGACAACACGAGCGTCACGGCAACCAAAGTATTCAGGTCTTGTGTTGAAGACGCGATTGCCTAGGTGACACAAAGGTGTCGTAATTCCTCTGTTTCACATATGCATTTAGATTGGTCGGGCGATTTAGCGCTTCGAGACCAAAAGGAGGTCGCCTCTAGTGGTTAATGCAGCGCGTGTTTTGCCATTTTAACCTTGTCCTCGCACACATTTGCACTGTATGTACGAGCATAGTGGCCTCCACGATACTGGGGAACTGACTACGCTTCTCCTGTGCCTCACATCAAGCGTGTTACGGTTAACAGCAAGCTTGTCACACACTCATCGCAGTCAAAGGTTGCCCAAACTGGGCTTTGTCAGCTAACTGAAGAGGATTGTAAGAAAGCGGTGCTTGCGCCAACGGCATTATATATCCCATGGGTCCTCCAGATGTTACGCTCAATCATTGGGCCCTGACTTTGCGGTAGGCACTCCATAAAACACTGGTCCCTTTTCGAAGCAGACCGCCCCCGGCGTATCATGACCCACATGAACCAGCCGGTTCTGGTGGCACGGTGCGTGGGGCTGGTGAGCGTACAAAGACTGCCATGTCTGAGAGTCCGCCGGTCGTGTGTTACTACAACTTCTGTGGCCTGTATGCGCAGGTTTACTAACGGGGACTTTCTAGTAGAACTACCAGTGCGTGAAAGGCCTTCTCGCACGGCCACCAAATGCGTAGAAAGCACGCTATGGAACCAAGAGGGACGGTGGTTCCCCAAACGTAGGTGTTTCGAACAACATATATGGATGGGAATTAGAAAGAGGCTTTCCAGCCGAAACCGGATGAGCAAGATTGCACACTATCAATAGTGACGTATAAATAAACGAAAATGACAGGCACCGTTTTCCACACACGTCGGCAATTGCTTTTCGTCCTTCAGCATAATCAACTGGATGGTAAACCTCCTTTTGTTCACATAGAAATTTTCGGTCAATGACCGACTCGTCCGGTGATGCAGGAATAAAGAATCGGCGAGCCTCTCCGGCATGACGTCAGACAATATCGTTAATACGTTTGCTTCGAGGGGTGCACTAATATTCTCGTTGCCATAAACCGGAGATAGGGCAGTCACTGATGAAACAGAACACGTAATAATACGGGTTCCCTTACCTAATGAACAGAAGTCACGTGTATGAAGGTCTTCTAAGTGTGCACTTCCCGTCACAGATGCACTTACATGTATCCAATTCGTGTCTATCATCCAACGGACAGTTTAAATATAATTTATCGAGGCAGAATCAAAACAGTTAAGACAGCATCAATGACCGATAACTTTGCGTTTTTCAGATGATTCATTCTTTATTAGTGATACTACACAAAACACCATCGCCAGTTATTGAAATTATGATTTTTACGACCAACACGAACGACGACAATCATCAAAAGCAGGCTACGTTAAACTGCCGCAAATACGACATTCGCTGTAAGAAGAACATTCAAAAATCTGTTCACAATGCGGAAGTCCGTCGCAGCACCCTAGAGGCATACCCGAACTTTCTCTGCAATCGTGATTCGAAAAATGGGAACTTTATATGCGGTTTTATCACTTGATGGTAGATATTCGGGCCCTTAAAATTTCCCCACGCGCCGCAGTTTTGGTTGAAGGTTGTTTAGACCAACTCAAGGCCCACTGAGCGAGGGATTCATACTTCGAATGGTTGCCATGGCTCAGCACGTGTTGTCCGTAAATGCAGTGGTTGGTTCTGTAGAGAAGTTGGCTCGTCCACGTTTTTCTCCTTCCATGCGTTTCAAATTGCCTTGAGAGAGTACATGGCCAATACTTTCGCTGTTTTGTCCGCATAAACCCCAAAACGAGAAGCAGTTCGCTACTTTTATATGAAAAGGCGTTGTACTGTTGTAGCAGACGACACTTCAGACAAAGCAAGGCTGTAGAATTCGCCGAATTTGGTGAGTTTATTGTTATTTTTGTGCAACCGGTGGCGCACGTTGTACTGGTTGTCCGGCAAGATTCTATTTTCGCCGGTACCGTGTCTACTTAACGGTTACTTTCTACCACCTGGAGCCCAACCATTTACGCAGAAATCTTATTTTTACAGGGTGCTCATCAACTGGCACCTGACAAATGATGAATAAACGGCGTGTAGTACCTTTTTGAAGTATGGTGCTCCGTCGTCGGAGATTCGGCAGTACGTCGCTGATCATTTTGAGAAGGTACTTGCTACCAAGGATGTTAACAATTACCGCCCTATTGTTAAGTAGGTCAGTGGTCAATTTTTAGTTGGTTTCTCGGATAGCATGTCATCCATCATAGTCAGGCTTTGGGGGTGTGGTCGCGTACCGTTGGTTGAATCAGGGAGTGGCGATTTTAGTCACCTGTGCTTTTCCCAGATACACCAGATCGCGCTCTCTTGACGTTTTTTCGACACAGTAAACGTTGATGATACTCACGGGATGAACCGTCTCGGGTGAATAATTTTAGAGCCCCTGATGTTCACTGTTAAGGTACAATCTATGTACATCCATTGTGACGGATGGTATAGGCAGCGGTCCACCCGAATACACATCTTCAATGGGGATTTTATGCCTTTGCGCAAGCTGTTTTGCTCGTTTAAGTGTACGATGGGTGGAGAGTATTTAGTCAAAACGTTCGTCAAGGACAAGATGATCTTGCAGATTTGGGCTGCCTAGCTGTGTTTGGTTATAATTAGCTGGGTATGGTAACAGACAGGCCCGCACATAAGTTCGTAGCTGGGTGCTCCTCACTCCGCCACAAGCAGTAAAACTTGACCTTGAGTAAAATTTAGTGGCGGCTTGGTTAAAACAATTGTCATTACAGACTGTCTAAATTTATCGTACCCCTCAAAATGCACTGCTGGGAAGAAGCGCAAGCCAAGGGCTGATGTAGTAGAAGCGACAACAGAAGGAGACAGCAGTACTAACCAGACAATCCGTGCAACCAGTTTTACAACAGAAATAGAAGTGATTCACAGTGACCCAAGTGTGATTGATTCACTATTTGATGCTCGGTATGTCGGCAAAGAAGACAAAATCACCTGAAAATCGTCCCTTTTCACATATCACTCCACCAGCACAAATATCAAATTCAGTGTTGACGCTGAATCGAAATTTCGAAAGCTGGCTCAAGGAATATGGGGACGAAATTCAGACCGACTTCTCTCAGTGGGAAGACGCTTATTCTAAAATGTTGAGGATGGCCAAACATGGTTATCTCAAATGTTGCTCCCTAACCCTTCTTTCACTTGGCCTTGCGGATGTCGTAAACGTCCCAGCCAATTATTTGCCAGCAAATTCTTCTTTTTTGGTATTCGTTATTAGTGTTCCAAGTAAACCAGCAGGCAAAAAACTGGCTATGTTACTATTTTGAAGGAATTCGCAGATTGTGCCCAGGACGTACCGAACGATGTCCTGAAAACGGGGACTTAGAAACCAATGGAAAAAATTACTGGAGTTATCGAAATATCAATGAACTCATTTTTAGTGTCTAGGTTATTACACTGACCAACTGACTACGTGAATTTCATTGTGTTGTCAGAGTTTGTAATCTATTTAATGTTAGTTCTTTGCAGCGATAAGTTAGAAGCACTCAACAGTGATCGCATGACGGCGACCTGGTGCAACGTTTCTACCCGCTTCTTAACTAGTTCAAGCATCAGTAAATGGCTAACACATGTTTACTCTGCACCATTGAGTAAATTTGATACCGGTGTCGGCCACTGGTTTGTTCATATTGTGTAATAAGTGCGAAAATCTTTCCCTGCTCACCGTATGCCTAACTGTTGTCAACGGTATATTTGGGGAAGTCTTGAGTTCTCCCAAATTGACCTATGTGTAGCCACATTGCTGTCCTTTTTCTGTATCTGAACGACCTCTCGCCCCGGTGCCTTTGTGCATGAAAAACTATTGCCGATAGAGGGTCATAGATTTACCATAAGCAATTGGGTGCACAAGGTACAACGGCCTCGCGTTATTAAAAGGGCTCATTAACACTGATCCATGTTGTCTGATCGGCATTTAGTGAACACACATCAACGTCGACCATGACTCTTCCGAATTCCTGAACATTTACCATAATCGGTCGTGCTTTTGTGATCTCCCTAACCACATGATATCTCGGTGTGCTTATATCGGTCTGCTCTAGATCACTTGTACTACCATATCGTATATTAGCAAAAACAACCCGTGCTTGACCACATGTCTACTAAGTACATCTCAACTTTTATTCTGTCTCGTTTATTCACTTGTTGTCACCAAATTATCTGTGTAAACTCCAAGTTTTCTCTCTGTATTGCACTTTGCCATAACTTCCTGTTTTACTGTTATCCACTGAGTCTGGCTTGTGGTCCGCAACCATAGCAATCGTCAACTGGACCAGAAAAATGCCTGGTATCTTGCATATGCTTCGTTCTACCTCTCCGGATCCTCTTGACAAACTTAGAAACCACGTTGCTCACAGAATCGCACACCTCGGCCAAATCACCTCAAACGTGAAATCCGTTACAAGGGTGTCCAAATACCGGAGTATGTCAGTGCAATGATGGCGCGACACTACCATACACAAAGAGGGCCTCTTATGATGTTGACATGGACCGAAGCACAGATTCCCAGCACAGTGTGTCCCGTAAGTCTGTGTGCGTCCGTGTTTTCGGGTCCACAGAGGAACTACTCGACAGCCGTGAGTCAATGTCCGACAACTACGACTAACTCTGTAGAGCGCCAGTTAGATGAAAGAGACGAAGATGATTTCATGTGACCCATTTGCTCCAAAAAGTTTGTCTGTTAACGAGGTCCTATGCATTTCATGTAAGTATCGTATTTCTTGAGAGGTGCAGTAAACAGGCATGCGGTATAACCGCTGAAGATGGCATTATGTGAACAGGCTACTACGAAAGGATAGACGCTGCAGTGAATTTTGGGGTAAGTATCTCTACCTGTTTGTCGTCCGCCCGCCTTATGGTGATATTTCGATAACCTGAATGATATCTTCCCCTCATTTCAGGACTTCAATGTCCAAATGAACACTCCTCACGAAGAAAATGCGCCTCACAGAAGGACATATGTAAACCTCAAAACGACCAATAAATCTCAAAATTTCAAGACGCCCATTTTGAGCCTTTTCTCCGTTACCGATGGATGGATTAGTTAGGCATCGTGTACCCCTAGCCGCATGTTAGTGTTGTGCGTCGGTTAAGATCATTCAGCTGTCTGGTATTATCGACGTAGGCTCATTGTGGCTAGTTAGTTAAGCATCCCGTACCCCTAGCCGCATGTTAGCGGTGTGCGTCGCTTAAGATCGATAAACATCGAGGTCTTTCTAGCATAATTCGCAACCTATAATGAAAAACTCTGGATTTGCCGGCAAACGTGCACGATGTTAAGCAAATAATTGGCATGCACCACGGAATTTTTACTGGCAACAAAGAATCATCGACCAAAATTTGTTTGCACGAATGCGCCTACGCATATGTTGCATCTCCAAAGGCCATTTAGATTCTAGAATGTTGAGGAAATTTGTTCCCGCGGAAAAATACCCGAAAGTTATGTTCATTGTATATGAGTCAATCCTTTACACTATTCGCGATTTTTCGTCATCAGGTGACGTATTCACACTCTGCGATGTATATTAGCATTGACATTTCACTGACTTAAACAAATTACAATACTGAAGGACTTCCAATAATACACGAGCATCTACATTATACATAGATATTCTACACTATGAAGTGGCGAGTCTCAAAATGCCGCAGATTTCGAGAAATGAATCTCATTGTGCGAATAGCCAGTGGCTTGTCGGCGTCCGCGTTGGTCGTAAAAATCATAATTTCAATAACTGGCGATGGTGTTTTGTGTAGTATCACTAATAAAGAATGAATCATCTGAAAAACGCAAAGTTATCGGTCATTGATGCTGTCTTAACTGTTTTGATTCTGCCTCGATAAATTATATTTAAACTGTCCGTTGGATGATAGACACGAATTGGATACATGTAAGTGCATCTGTGACGGGAAGTGCACACTTAGAAGACCTTCATACACGTGACTTCTGTTCATTAGGTAAGGGAACCCGTATTATTACGTGTTCTGTTTCATCAGTGACTGCCCTATCTCCGGTTTATGGCAACGAGAATATTAGTGCACCCCTCGAAGCAAACGTATTAACGATATTGTCTGACGTCATGCCGGAGAGGCTCGCCGATTCTTTATTCCTGCATCACCGGACGAGTCGGTCATTGACCGAAAATTTCTATGTGAACAAAAGGAGGTTTACCATCCAGTTGATTATGCTGAAGGACGAAAAGCAATTGCCGACGTGTGTGGAAAACGGTGCCTGTCATTTTCGTTTATTTATACGTCACTATTGATAGTGTGCAATCTTGCTCATCCGGTTTCGGCTGGAAAGCCTCTTTCTAATTCCCATCCATATATGTTGTTCGAAACACCTACGTTTGGGGAACCACCGTCCCTCTTGGTTCCATAGCGTGCTTTCTACGCATTTGGTGGCCGTGCGAGAAGGCCTTTCACGCACTGGTAGTTCTACTAGAAAGTCCCCGTTAGTAAACCTGCGCATACAGGCCACAGAAGTTGTAGTAACACACGACCGGCGGACTCTCAGACATGGCAGTCTTTGTACGCTCACCAGCCCCACGCACCGTGCCACCAGAACCGGCTGGTTCATGTGGGTCATGATACGCCGGGGGCGGTCTGCTTCGAAAAGGGACCAGTGTTTTATGGAGTGCCTACCGCAAAGTCAGGGCCCAATGATTGAGCGTAACATCTGGAGGACCCATGGGATATATAATGCCGTTGGCGCAAGCACCGCTTTCTTACAATCCTCTTCAGTTAGCTGACAAAGCCCAGTTTGGGCAACCTTTGACTGCGATGAGTGTGTGACAAGCTTGCTGTTAACCGTAACACGCTTGATGTGAGGCACAGGAGAAGCGTAGTCAGTTCCCCAGTATCGTGGAGGCCACTATGCTCGTACATACAGTGCAAATGTGTGCGAGGACAAGGTTAAAATGGCAAAACACGCGCTGCATTAACCACTAGAGGCGACCTCCTTTTGGTCTCGAAGCGCTAAATCGCCCGACCAATCTAAATGCATATGTGAAACAGAGGAATTACGACACCTTTGTGTCACCTAGGCAATCGCGTCTTCAACACAAGACCTGAATACTTTGGTTGCCGTGACGCTCGTGTTGTCAGGACATGTGAAGCCAACGGTTCGAAAAACATTTTTGTTAAGACCGATTGGAACAAAAGTACAAGGGCGTAGAATCTGGATTCCACAGTCGTAAAAGAATTTGCAATTTCCAGAAAAATTAAAATGACCAAAGCCCGGTTCGCCATGCCTGGGTGAAAGCCGCGAACTGGTCCTAAGTATCGCACGATGTTGAGAGGATAGATATTATGCAGAAAAAACCCACATCCACCCGCACACCCAATGGGACACGACGATTAACAAATATGAACGTCATTTATGGACAAAACGTAACTTTGTCTCCGCATTTCCACCGTGCAATCACCTGTGACACTCTCAGTGGATAACACGCAGCTTGACAAACGAACCGTTCAAACCTGTTTGGCAAACGTTCGTAAGGAACGACAAAAGGCATCACAAGCAGTCGAACCCAGACGGACAATCGTCTCGCCAACAACCGATAGGATATTTCGGGCAACACTTAGTTTAGATGTCTTGCTTTTAGGGACAGCCTGTGCCAATACCCTAGCATCAGCAGCGGTAGCTGACGGTTTGACATCGTTTGGTGGCAACAACCATGTATCGCTTGGATCAGGCTAACGAAACTCTCTATCCGATTGGGTCACTTCCCTAAGCTTATTAATCCTGGAGTTGAAACTTTGTAACACATAAATGGTACGAAAAATGACAGCGGCATTGGACATCACCACCTTCAGGCTGCGTACCTGTGACTTATTCTCATCAAACACAGTCTTTCCGACAACATCCACAGGCGATATCACTCGGACAGAATGTTCCATGGCTATATCGTAACATTCTTTTGACTCATTACGGATAAAGGAATAAAGGATATTACGGTGAAAACCATTACAACAGATTATTACTACGTGCCACAAGTGGTAACCGCCTCTGTAACACTGATGTACTGAGTCTACTTGAACAACCTGTCCGCACTTCGCGCGCAAACCACACAGCCGTACGCAAGTAAACGACATGACATTCGAAATTCCATGATCAAAAACAGGTGCAGTCAGGAGTTCAAATGAGCTCGAGACCTCCCGGAT
>NW_008751703.1:8727-43659 GCF_000715545.1 Opisthorchis viverrini | reverse complement strand
ACGGCAACAGTTCTTCGCATTTTGAGTAACTGGTGTGTGGACAGCTCTACGTATCGTATCTATGACACTGATCAGATTACTTATAGGTGTTTTTATGCCATTCCTACAGTTGGGAAGTCTATTACCCAGTGATGATGACTTCAATAGATGTGCAACACTCTTTCCAACCCTTTAGATGACCGGAAGCCGCTGAACGACAAAAACAAACCCGGCCTGGGAAGAGTGTTGCACATCTATTGAAGTCATCATCACTGGGTAATAGACTTCCCAACTGTAGGAATGGCATAAAAACACCTATAAGTAATCTGATCAGTGTCATAGATACGATACGTAGAGCTGTCCACACACCAGTTACTCAAAATGCGAAGAACTGTTGTCGCCCTAGGACTCGCTCTCATCTCGAAAGTCTTAACGTGCCCCCGCAGTGTACTAACGGTGTTTTAACAAAACTCAAGCTAATGGTTTGTAAATGACAACATGTGCCAGCAGGATCAGTTATGTTCCATGCCCTGCAATGTCTCCAGCAACGTTCATGTTGGATAACGTGTGCTCCAACCAGGTGTTGCGAAGATCCCACAACATTTATTTGAACTGCAGCCACTTTAATTTCACGCTCCCATCTCAGGAACCTGAGTACAGCCAGATAAAAGTGCGAAGACGCGGGAGATTCCGGCAAATATCTAGATGCTGATTATGTCTATTTCTTTCTCTGGCAGTCGACTTCTATCAAGCTAACTGATAAGATAAGCAATGGGATGTCATGTGAGCTCTTATATTGAACAATGGTACCAGTTCAAGCTTGGCAACCAATATACGCGAGATGCACTGTTCTGTTTCTAGGTTACAATCTTTGAATTTCTAAAGGGCAATTGACCGGGCGTTTTTTGCTGGTCTCCAACCGAAGGAACGCGGCCTTTGGTCCTGGCCGCACCACTTGTCGTGATCAGCAGACGTCTAACAGGTTGGGAACCAGACGACATCTCTCGCCGATGCATAAGAACAGGTATTGATATGATGACCTGTTGCGTCCATAGGCGAAAATGTATCAGCAAGTTGGTCGGAAGCTTTGACAATTCGCCTAATCTTTCCGTCAGTCGAAACAACTATCATTCCATATCCGCTGTAACGCCTAAATAACGTCCACTTCAGCCCACGCAGATGTGATTGCCAAGCCTTATCGCGTGAAACAGTTTCTTGAAGGTGAACATACACCAGTCAGCTCCTGTTTCTTCCGTCCTTTTTGATTAGGATTATTTTGTTTCTGATGAGGTTCATCCTTGCTGATTAAAGGCACTTGACACAGCAAAGCATTTGAAAAGGTCGCACTTGATAAGCTCTCTCCGGGACTCTGGAGAACTGGGAGGCTTCTGTCTTGGATCAGTGATTTTCAAGAAAATCATACCGTTCGAGTGAAGGTGGGCGGTGCCTACACCAAGCCTGTCCTATTAATCAGCAGGCCCATGTTTCCGGTCCTCATCAGTGACGCTGTGAAGATACCTGAAAATCGTTCAGCTGTAGCACCCTTTCGGTGCCCAGCTGCCATGCCACCTGGAGGAAGCACGAGGGCTGGGATACTGCCACGTTGCCCAAGCCTAGACAGGGGAAGTCGAGCGACAGGGTTCGGGTTCGAACCACGGACCTTCCGATCAGTAAGTTCGCGCTCTAACCACTGAGGCATCTCGTCCCGGAGTGGATTGCTTGTCGTGCGGCGATGATCCGAAGCTGTGGCCGACAGTATCCATTGTTCAAAGTGCGCACAGGTACCATGAAATGGTACCTGTCTGCAAACCGTGGTAGATCTCCGATCAACCGGGAGCAACTCGGTGCCTGCTACATTGGTGGCCATCCACTTGGGGATTATACATGGATGAGGGACTCCGGTGCACTTCTGGTTTCAAAATAACCCCGGACATTGTGAAGAATGTGCGCCACAAATAGATTTTTCTCTGACGATTCTAAACATTTATAGGCTCCTTTAATGTTATGCCTTTCGAATCGTGTACGTGTGTGAGGCGGTTTCGATTACCACAGTTTCTGGTCATTGACAAGACATTTGGAACTTCAAGGGAGATAGGTGAGTTTACAAAACGTGGAAAGCTCTTTGAAGAGGATTAAGTGAGGGAATAACAAGGGCACAAGTCACCGGTCTGACATCACGAACAACAAGTCTGACAGTTGGAAGTGCTTGTTTTTTTTACCAGGTCTCATAACCTCTCATGGACACTGTGGCTAATAGCACTCAGTTTTATAGACATTTTTTTCAACAATATACTAAGAACTATTTTCTTTTCCACGTAAACCATTAGAAAGAGGTCTCAGCATGATAATTAGTGTAATTGATTGGTACAGCCAGATAAAAGTGCGAAGACGCGAGAGATTCCGGCAAATATCTAGATGCTGATTATGTCTATTTCTTTCTCTGGCAGTCGACTTCTATCAAGCTAACTGATAAGATAAGCAATGGGATGTCATGTGAGCTCTTATATTGAGCAATGGTACCAGTTCAAGCTTGGCAACCAATATACGCGAGATGCACTGTTCTGTTTCTAGGTTACAATCTTTGAATTTCTAAAGGGCAATTGACCGGGCGTTTTTTGCTGGTCTCCAACCGAAGGAACGCGGCCTTTGGTCCTGGCCGCACCACTTGTCGTGATCAGCAGACGTCTAACAGGTTGGGAACCAGACGACATTTCTCGCCGATGCATAAGAACAGGTATTGATATGATGACCTGTTGCGTCCATAGGCGAAAATGTATCAGCAAGTTGGTCGGAAGCTTTGACAATTCGCCTAATCTTTCCGTCAGTCGAATCAACTATCATTCCATATCCGCTGTAACGCCTAAATAACGTCCACTTCAGCCCACGCAGATGTGATTGCCAAGCCTTATCGCGTGAAACAGTTTCTTGAAGGTGAACATACACCAGTCAGCTCGTGTTTCTTCCGTCCTTTTTGATTAGGATTATTTTGTTTCTGATGAGGTTCATCCTTGCTGATTAAAGGCACTTGACACAGCAAAGCATTTGAAAAGGTCGCACTTGATAAGCTCTCTCCGGGACTCTGGAGAACTGGGAGGCTTCTGTCTTGGATCAGTGATTTTCAAGAAAATCATACCGTTCGAGTGAAGGTGGGCGGTGCCTACACCAAGCCTGTCCTATTAATCAGCAGGCCCATGTTTCCGGTCCTCATCAGTGACGCTGTGAAGATACCTGAAAATCGTTCAGCTGTAGCACCCTTTCGGTGCCCAGCTGCCATGCCACCTGGAGGAAGCACGAGGGCTGGGATACTGCCACGTTGCCCAAGCCTAGACAGGGGAAGTCGAGCGACAGGGTTCGGGTTCGAACCACGGACCTTCCGATCAGTAAGTTCGCGCTCTAACCACTGAGGCATCTCGTCCCGGAGTGGATTGCTTGTCGTGCGGCGATGATCCGAAGCTGTGGCCGACAGTATCCATTGTTCAAAGTGCGCACAGGTACCATGAAATGGTACCTGTCTGCAAACCGTGGTAGATCTCCGATCAACCGGGAGCAACTCGGTGCCTGCTACATTGGTGGCCATCCACTTGGGGATTATACATGGATGAGGGACTCCGGTGCACTTCTGGTTTCAAAATAACCCCGGACATTGTGAAGAATGTGCGCCACAAATAGATTTTTCTCTGACGATTCTAAACATTTATAGGCTCCTTTAATGTTATGCCTTTCGAATCGTGTACGTGTGTGAGGCGGTTTCGATTACCACAGTTTCTGGTCATTGACAAGACATTTGGAACTTCAAGGGAGATAGGTGAGTTTACAAAACGTGGAAAGCTCTTTGAAGAGGATTAAGTGAGGGAATAACAAGGGCACAAGTCACCGGTCTGACATCACGAACAACAAGTCTGACAGTTGGAAGTGCTTGTTTTTTTTACCAGGTCTCATAACCTCTCATGGACACTGTGGCTAATAGCACTCAGTTTTATAGACATTTTTTTCAACAATATACTAAGAACTATTTTCTTTTCCACGTAAACCATTAGAAAGAGGTCTCAGCATGATAATTAGTGTAATTGGGCGTCTAGTTGATGCCGCGGTTAGCGTTTTTCGCCCTCGCAGGCTGACCATAGGAAGCGCCTGCATAGCGCTGGTTTTTGAATTGAGGAAGTCGTATGCCACGTGGATTTCTATGTTCGTTCTAGTGTTCTTGTGGAGTGGGTCAAGAAGGCCAGGTCTAAACACAATAAAGTGGGTGGATTGCGTGCGGCATAATGTGCCTGTACTTGTTGAGACAGGGCTTCCTTAGTCTTCTAGAATCTGAGTTGTCCTTCAGAGAAGTCATAACGTAGTTGTACGATCAACATCTTAACCTAACGCCACTCTAGGCGTGCTAAACTGAGATCCGGGACGAGGTAATTCAGTATCGTACCAAATGTGAGTGCACAACAGGTATACAGGGTGTTTGCCTTTTGTGTATCAGATGGCTGTTGATCTGTTCGCCGCAGTTGGCCACAAATGTTCTCAGTCTCCTAGCAAAGAACCTCTTCAACATGTGTGTTTAGCCTCTTCACTTTTTATTAGCTGGCAAAGTAAATGCTGTTTTGCGAATATGCCCCTCAGGCTCCATTGAGAATGTTTACCGACTTACTTTCCTGCAACTTTCATGTGAAGAAAAAAGCGGCTCCAAGAATATTCCAGACTGGTGATACACATTAGGAACAACTAGAAAAAAGGTCCGAGCAGGCCATTTGGTTTGTTTTTATTTGCTGGCAAATAGAGATCCAGGAAACCAATGGACAGGAAGTTGAGATTCCTAAAAATAGCTCCGGAATGCTTGAGACCCATTGACTTTCAAATTTCATAACAATAACAACAATAATGAATCCAGCATCATTCACTCCTGTTAATCACCCAATCAATTTCGCGAAAGCCGGTGAGTGTTGAGGCACGCCACTGGATCACGACGGACTATGATAAGTGTTCTGGCTTTTCCTAGAAGCACGGCCAATGTTGATGGGTATTCACATAACGCCGATCAGATTTCTTGGATCCCGGCGTACAGCTATTAAATCTGCTGACTTCTCTGGAAGCATACCCTGGCGCCTCACCTTTGAACGCAGCAGAGATTCTGTTGAAATGCTTATCCACAAATTGCCTCAGTCTTTTCCCCTATCTAGGCTTGGGAAAGCTGACATTATCCTAGCCGTCGTGCTTCCTTTGGGTGGCGTAGCAGCTAGCCACCGAAAATGTCACAGCTGAACGACGATATAATTTTTCAACAAGCATCTTGGCTTGAACAGCCGTCCATAATCGCACTTACAGAAACCCAGCGGAAATCTCGATAGACGGTCACTCCATTTTCTGAGCTGATTCGAAACGCTGGATGGCAGGTGGGCTTGCTTTTTGACTTACATGCTCTCTTGCCCATCCCGGTTGTCCTCTCCGACACCACTCTTGCACCGTTTACCAGTCCCTCGTACAAAAATCCCCTCAACTCTCCTCCAGCTACTACTCCACACTTCTTGCTGGCAGGTGACTAACATTCCCAAGGCCCCCTGGATTGAACTCCAGGGCATGGGATCTGGTGGACATTCTACTTCGGCACTGACCGAAGCCGTTCAGGGGGCGAGATGGCTCAAGTGATTAGAGCGCGAATCTATTGACCAGAATGTCCGGGGCTCGAAGCCGGCCTCTGCTTCTCGACTTCTCCTGTCTAGGCTTGGGCAACCCGCTATTATCCTAGCCCTCGTGCTTCCTTCGGGCGGCATGGCAGTTAGGCACCGAAAGGGTGTTACAGATGAACAAAGCCGTTCAACAGAACGCTTGAACTCAACATCGCCGAACCCAGCAGATACCGCGCAGCCCAACTACCGTCTCTACTGGATTTGATTATCACCAACGAAAGGCACTTCGTTAACCAACTGTTAATTGAAGGTCCACCGGGAGGTGGTGACCACTGTATGCTGACCTTTGATTTCATCTGAAGAAATTCGATACCACAGGTGTGGTTTGGAAAATTCTGCCATGCAGACTTCCCAGTAACATGTAGCTTCCGTGATCAATTTAAACTGGGATCAGCTTCAGTGAAAGAGTTATACAGGACTAGGAAATTCGCGAGGTTGACGCGAAGTTCGCCCAAAAAATAACCAGCTCGCAGTCTAATGGACCAAAGCCTACCTAAAAGGATTGGGCCTCGGGGAAAAGAGGTCCCAACTATTCTTCAAAAAGATAACTAGAGGTGACACAAAAGATGAGCGGAACCGCTGTAAATATGAAATCCGCCAATCGAACATATGAAAACAAGCCACTATAGTGAACCTCTTCCGGTGAAAAATGTGATATTTAGGTATATGAGACACTGCCGAAGAAATAAGCCAATCGCCTTCTCCCTGAGAGAATGGGGAACCCACAAGTGATCCTAAAATCTATAGAGTACACTATACGCACTTGTATTCTTCCCCTCGTCACATCCAATCTTGTCAAGACGTAACTACGAACGACCTCTAACCACCTTTGTCTTCATGAAGACAAACCCTTTTAACACGTTGGGGCCAGACGGGGTCCATCTAAGGATCCTGAAGGAAACGTCGCTCGCACTGGCAAAGCATTTTCACCTGGAGTTTCCTCAGCCGCTCGACGAAGCAACCTTCCCTCTGCTTGGAAGGAGAGATGGGGGTGAGATGACTCAGTGGTTATAGCGCGAATATGCTGACCGGAAAGTTCGGTCTGACCTCTGCTTCTCAACTTTCCCTGTCTAGGCTTGGGCAACCTGACAGTGTCCCAGCTCTCGTGCTTCCTTCTGGTGGCATGGCGGTCGACCACCGAAAGGATGCTACAGCTGAACCAATCTTTATTTGATTTTACTACAAAACAGGTGACCGACGATCGCCCTGCAGCTACAGGTCTTTTAGCCTAATTAGTGTACCGTGCAAGGTTATGGACCGCATTCTGAAGCGGGCCATCATAGATAACCTCACTGCCAACAACTTGATATTCTCAGCAGTACGAATTTCCCTCAAACCGTTCTTGTCTGATGAACATGTCCGTATTTATGGACAGTCTAACCCAAGCTAAGGACGAGGGACCCAACGGATACCATATCTTTCGATTTCTCAATGACATTCAATCAAGTCCCACAGGTTCCGCTTTTCCTTCAAGAAGGAAATGGGAAATGAGATGGCTCAAATGGTTAGAGCGCGAATTTACTGGCCAGAAAATCCATAGTTCAAACTCGACCTCTGCCTCTCAACTTCCCCTGTCTAGGTTTGGACTTCCTGGCAGTATCCCAGCCCTCATGCTTCCTCCAGGTGGTATGGCAGCTAGGCACCGGAAGGTTGCTAGAGCTGAACGACTTATTTTTCATTTTTATTCAAGGGGGAAATTTTACGCTGGATTAAGGCGTCCCTTCGGGGAAGTTGGTCGACTGGCATACGGAGCACGTGGCCCAGCCAGTGCAACCTATGCAGTGTGATAAGTTCATCTATAAAATTGTGGAAGGGTGCTTTGATCGTGTGTACGCTACATTAAAGATACCAAGCGCTGTATCTAGGTTCCTATGGGTTCAGTGATTCGAAAGTCTATCACTCGTTTTACTTGAATCATAAAAAATCGCTATGAATGGGATAATCAGTGTCCCTCACTTTCAAAGGGCAATATTTATTTTTCATTTAAATTGTATGACCTGCCACTGTGTACGGGTTGGAAGCGAGAATAATATGTCTCATCGTTGCATTGGAGGAATTTGCATTTAGATGTGGCTGTGCAAGAATTCCATGGTAATCTGACTACAGCAAAATCGAACGCTGAATCCAAGTGTTCACGTTTGCTTTTCAATGATACCAGCTGCTGTTGCTCAATGGGCTCACTCCGGGATGACTGCTTCATTCAGGTCATATAAGTGCTTTGGTTCAAATGGTGGCCCAGCGTGCTACCGGTCTGTTGGTGCTCTAAAAGTGTACGAGCCATCATTCTCCCTCTTATCCAGGTTCGTCTAAAAACATCATACTAGAACATACAGAATCGTCCTGCAATTTGTACTGTGTCTGCACAGTATATCGTAACTAACTTCCGATAATCGTCTTCTGTTTTACAGAGTTTCATTTTTGATGTCCTGCTGAAATAGTCTCAGTAACTGATGGCTTACGAATACCTGTTCAAGTATATAATAATCGGAGATACCGGTGAGTTCTTGGAACTTGCCTTTATGACTTCATCCTTATCCAGGCGTCGGCAAATCATGCCTCTTGTTACAGTTCACAGATAGGCGGTTTCAGGCTGTGTACGATCTGACCATAGGCGTGGAATTCGGTGCCCGTATGATCACCGTGGACAAAAAGCAAATCAAACTGCAAATATGGGATACGGTAGGTTTCACTAATCATTGTGTTGATTCTGTTGGATTTCAGTACGGTGGGGGCTTAGAAGTACACGACTGGGTATTAAGATTTTTCCACCTGTCGTTTGTAACAGATAAGGTGTGGGTGACATGGCCGAAGTGGTTAGAGCGCGAATTTACTGACCGGAAGGTCCATGGTTCGAACCCGACCTCTGCCTCTCAACTTCCCCTGTCTAGGCTTGGGCAACCTGACAGTATCCCAGCCCTCGTGCTTCCTGCGGGTGGCATGGCAGCTAGGTACCGAAAGGGTGCTACAGCTGAACGATTATTTTTTTTAACAGATAAGGTTTATCCAATGTATATGATCTCATTGCTGGCATGATAGGGTGGTCTGACTCGTGTTGCCTGAGAATCCCATGAGTACTAGGAAATCGGGATAGTTGTATAGGTTCTTGTCCTTTTGAAATCTGGCATTCGGATGAATCGTGTTAGTGAAGTGAAGTCCCACGACGTTTTCCCTCTTCATTTAGGCAGTGTACTTTGGTGCTTCGTCGCTCTCACCTCCCAAAAGTAGTAACTGCATTTTGGTCCGAAATCGCTACCATTTTTTGGTCGTAATTTTTATATCCTGTGTAAACTGACTTTGTTTGTATGGTAGGTAAATATACAAACACAAATGCACGCACACTTGGTCGAGGATGACCAGACCTACTACGACGACGTGGCCTTTTCTAACGGGCAGGGGTCATTCATGACGGACTCCAGCTTTCGTCGAGTCACGCGGTATTCGAACGTTCTGCCGGATCTTGTTCAGCATGCCTGGTGACCTGTGTTATGAGGAATGGAAACACGCTTAAGGTTATAAAACATGACCTTCGGAATCCAATGCACACTTTCGCATTTCTGTGTCTGAATACAGGGCACTGAGAAAAAGGACTACAATCTCTAGTAGGTTTCCGCCTCCGTAGTTAAATCTCCATGGACTATATTTCACAGAATCTCGATGCTGCGACCTGTCCTAATTTTTGCTTTCCCACAGCATCATCATCATCATTGTTAGTTGTAAGAACCGCGTATTTGTACAGTGTTTGTAGCTGCCACAATTTCGTTCACCGATGATTTTGGCAGGTGGAGTAGGTAGCTGTGCATTGGAGACGCGAACGGATAAATCGATGTGTCAGTGGACTGTTAAGTGGGGTATTAGGAATGGAGCTATGCGTTGAAGGTAATAGTTTGGATGCACGAACGCTATTGAGAGCGCGGCTGGGCCATGTCTGATAATGTGTCAACCATTGATGTGGCCCGTTTCGGGAAGACAGCAATGACCAGCCCTGCTGAGTTTGTTGGAAGGCTTTTATACTTCATTGTAAACTCACTGACCTCCCACAGCTCGTTTTCACCCTTACGTGGTTGTTAAAAAGACCTTCGAGGCCAAGCCAGCGCAACACATGCAGTGCGATTAGTTCATCTATCGTGGATGGGTTATTTCTTCTGAATACCATTCGACATACTTCAGCACTGCTGACCTGGTGTTCCTACTAGACTCGGACAATGCTCCGTGGACATCGATGGTCAAACACTGAAAGTCTTTTGACGTCCTTGGCGCTCACCGGCCAGGTTTCTGATCCGTATAGTAATATGGAGTGCACCGGAGCATTTCACACCCGACCATTGACAAATGAGCTGATACCATGCCTACGCCACATGTGACGCAGGTTCACCAAAGCTGCTCTGGCCTCCCGATCCGGATGGAAGTATTATTTTTTTGCGAAACCAGTGGGATTAACACAGCTGCCAAGTTAGAAAAACTTGCCTACTACCTCAATCGGCTCATCCGCAAACATGAGGTTAGGTTCCGAGCCCACCTATTCGTGCAGTAGCAATTTACACTTTGTGGACGTAAAGTGCATGCCAAACCGTGAGGCGGAGTTATTTAGATTATTTAATATTGTTTGCATCGCCAACGGGTCAGATATAAAAAAAGCTATGTCATCTGCGTACTCAATATGTGAGCGGACCCCCCGGTAGCACTTCAACCCCACAGGCGTTAGAGGCTGGTAGTGAGTCTTCCATGATCGTACCAGTGACGAAGTTGAAGATGAAAGGTGAAAGGGGACAGCCCTGTCTGATATCAATTGGTGCGGTGAACTCAGGCGAGAGCTTCACATGGCTGCGGGAGCTGGCGTACAGCGCCTTAAGGAGGGTCAAGAATTTATGGGGGACACCTTTGCTCCACAGGCACTGCCATAGTGCCTCACGGTTCACAATGTCAGACGCAGCTCCTAACTCAAGAAACACAACCATTGTTGGCCACTGGAAGCAGTTTCACTGTTCCACAATCTGTCGGAGGGCGAAAATTTGATCAATGCGTCCTCTTGCAGGACGGATCTGTCTCTCCCTGTGTTCAGTCAACCTTTGAAGGATAGTACCACAGAAAACCTTCGATGCCACAGCTACCAGGCTGATGCTACGGTTCTTTTCACACAGCGTACTTTTTGAAGATAGGGAAAACTGTCGACATGCCTTATTCTGCAGGCACCTTCTCTTCGTTCCATATACCACCAATAAGTTTTGTCAGATGGGGTTCTCCGCCTTCTTTGAAGATGGCCGGATACAGACCCTCCGGTCCTGGTGCATTGTGACGTTTCAGTACGGATATTTTGTACTTTATTTCTTCCGAAGGGATATCAACGTTTACATTCCATTCGCTTGTATGAACTATCCGCAGGTAGTGTTGCAGGAGGCCAACTAAACTCTTTTTCGAAGTGTTCGGCCTATCTTTCCAGTCGACGTTTTTGCGAGTGAATTAATGAGCCATCTTTTTTCACTTATCATCTCACTGACCGTTGCTTTCCTAGAGCCCGTATCAGTTGATATAGGGCACAACTATTTCCCGTGGCAAAAACCTTCACCATCTCCCGAGCTTTCGATTTCCTTAGACTCTTCATATTTGGCGTTTGACGAGATTACGTGCGCCGCTGCCTTCTGGTATGGATTTCCTGGTATCAATCATGGATAACGATCTAGACGACATCCAGTGGTCTTGTGGCCGAATTGGAGAAGTGAGGCAGACAGCACTGAACACCGCTAACATAGCTCCTTTCACATTTTGTCACGCTTCATCCACTTGCTCACTGCCATCACAGTTTTGGTTTACTGTGGAGAGTTGTTGGGCTAGCTCAGATCTATACTGTTGGGCTATGGTAGTTCTTCGAAGACAGCGGATTGTCATGCTTCTTGCTGATTTGCGAAGGCCTGAATGGAAACGAACTTTCAGGCGTGCATGCACCATGGCGTGATCGGAATCAAGTGGTGTGCCTCAGAATGAACGGCAGTCTCCATTGGCGGCTGATGACCACGTGTTATAACTGGGTCCACGGTTGATTTGGAGTTGGTGGCCGACAGGTTACGTTAGAAGTTCGTACTTGCCCAAAACAGTTCATGATCAGCACACAACTGAAAGAGTCTATCTCCGTTACCTGTGCGGCGAGCATCGACTCCGAATCTACCGCCCAAATGTGATTTTAATGAGTTCAGACTGCCTACTCGAGCATTCGTATGACCTTCAAGGATCACGATGTCAGTACTTTTAGCTTGACGAATGAGCTCAGATAGCTCCCGATAGAAAATATCTCAGCATCAGAACTGCAGTCGTTTGGGGCATAAACCGACACCACAAACAGGCACCGCTTTCTATGCCGAGAGGCTTGAATGAGCTGGATAACCGCATACGCTGCAAGCAACAGCCAAATGTCAGTGACTTACAGTGTTGCTGGTTGTTTTGAAAGTTTGGTAGGTTTTCTACATATAAGTCCAAACAAGGCCGTTGAGTCCTCGTGCTTCTTTTGGTTGACGTAACAACGGTGCACCGAAAGGGAATGGTAGCTGAGCTATTACCATTCTTTTTATTATTAGTAGCTATCCCAAGAAACAGCATCTCTGCATTGGGATCGATATTCGGACGTAAAATATAGTCTGAACGTATGATGCCCAGTCTGCACCGAAAATCCGAATATGACCTGTGTGAACCTACCGTGACATATGGTCGAGAGCTGATAAGGATTACTCATTGTCACTGTGGATTGACTGCGGTGGCTAGATATGAGGTTGCCGACATGACTTTACCTAATGCCAAAGTTGGTTCACTTAGTCTGCTTGAGAAACACGTGACTTTGTGTTGTGTTCTGCAGACGGTGGTGCAACTCTTATGTTGGTCCTTGGCTTCCCGCTCCGTCCACTGTGATATATCAAAAGGCATACCAGCTTGAGATGGCCTTTTACGGAGTTATAGGAAGATTAGTACAACCGTATTAATGGGGCTATCACAACGTTCCACAAGGTCACCAGGAGGCGAGAAGTGCGAAACCATAAAGGCAGGATCCTGATCGGCTGATATTTTGACCGATCCAAGCATGTGCTCATTTAAATCGTAGCTCTCCACGTGACAAATCTGTCCAATCGTCGTGGTATTCGGTCATTGAAAACGGCTGGCTTCCGGAAACTTTTTTCGAACAATCTAGTTTTTGTATTGTAGCTTCTGAAAGCAGGTCCTTATTCAAGCGGTAGTCTAGCAATCCGATAAACTGAAGTAATTTCCAGGTCTTTATTTACAGAAGCCATATTAATCAAACACTTGTTTTCACAATGGAAATATTGGAAAAAAACAAGAATGGGCATAAAACACTTTCTCTAGTTTACCAACTTCAAAACAAATAGCGCAGCAATCTCACGTTCTGAGTAGGAATATGTTTGGTGAAACAATATGCTGCAAATAAGTTTGGTTTTGATGATGCTTCAAACACCTAATAATATTGTATTTTATCGTACTGTTTACCGATGCAGGAAAAATCGGACCACTGAGTTTTCTTTCGGAATACAATCGTTTCGGTAATGTCCTTCAGCCGCATACAACTATGCAAGTCAAAAATTGAAATATGCAAGCTCTCTTAGGCAGCAGGCCAGGTTAAATTGTAAGTTGGGAGGTAAAGCAGGCTAATTCTAATGCCACGGTGTAATAGTTTTAGTTACGGTGGCGCGACTTAAACTCACCGAATAGTTGCGTTCTTATTGGCGGCCAAAGTTTGCGCTCCATGTGCTCTATGTTACTGAGCGGTTCGATTCAATGAGATGCGATGCAGCCCTGTCAGACGAGAGTTTCTGACCATACATAGTTCGAACGTAGAAGGTGGGTTTAATATTTTAAAAGGGTTATTCTTGTAGTGAATTCACTCACCATCTTATGGTGCCAGCTATCCCACCCCAGCGCCTAGCTTTGTCTCAGCCTAATTGGCGAATAGAATTTTGACATCTAGAGCCAACGTACGGTGCTATTACCGCTTTCACTGTTTTTGTTCTTGCTGATGTGGTGACGAAGGAGAAGCAGGAGAATCAAATGATGTTTATCACAAGACTGGAGCGGGTCTGCTTGTAGGCTGGAACCGCTCGAGACCTGGTGATTGGAGCCTTCGCATTCAAGCATTTATTCTATTTCCTGATTATTGGTGACCTCGGACTGGATCATCTCTAACTCTACAACCGCATCTCAAAAATTGTCGTCGCGTATTCATTGCATCTGCCGTCTAACATTGCCTATGCGAATTAATTTGAACCGGTTGAGTGGTAACCAGGGTCAGGGTCTGTCAAACTAGATAGATAATTTGGAAGAATCAGAAATGGTAGATGTCATGTAAACGAGCAACGCAACTAGGCTAGCCAACCTGCAGTGTTGTCAATTCTAATGACAATTGCAAAGTTGGGAAGATCCACAGTTGGCAAACTACTGGTCCCTCAGTTCGTGCAGATAAACACAATAGCCCATTGTTTCTCGTGGTACTCGTATTTCTGTCACCTCGAAATCAACTCAACTGCGAAAAGAGCAATTGTACACAATCATCCAGCCTTTTTGACCGTGTTCCATCACGTGGTGATTTTCAAAGACCGCTTGGAGTGTTTGTATCTCACTCTTTTTTTTGACTACTTCATCCATGTCAACTGGAAAGGTTTGCAAACTTGTGTTCTTTAGTTCATATGGGAGCATTTTGTTCAAGTATTTGCAACGACTCCTGGGTCGAGCATACTGAGGGAATGCGATGAGTTTCTCTTTTTCGAAGTGGACAACACAATCGAAAATGACTAACCATCTCTCACTTGTCGTGATAGTGATGCCGAGCTGTCGTGCGCGCTGCATACTAAACGTGATATGTTTAACGTCCCCTTATTTCCGGATATCTGCTTCACCTGCCCTCCGTTGTAAACACTTACATAACCTTGTCATTGAAGTCGCAATACAGCCTCGACTCTTTGTCAGGACTTCGAGAGGTAGTCGTGGATTGGCCTTGAGCGTGTGAGTGGTGTGCAGCCACGTGGTCCTAGGAATGGAGTCATCGGAGTTTTTCATCAAACAGGAGATATTGTGCAAGCTATAGTATATGGATTGACGTCGGTATAGCTATGATTTTCAGGCAGTTGGCAAACAGTTTATCAGTGAACGGAGACAAATTTAATGGCTAGGGACAAATTTTTATGTGATAGGGACAGTGGTTTGTAAGCATATCGTCACAGAAGCATGCGCCTGGTAGGTGATTAGAGCAGCACTCTTGTTGGGGATCCAAATAATTGAGTCATTAACCAGCTGTTTTGATTGGTCGGTTACATGATCTTGGAAGTGGTGTGGTTGGTTACGGACCATTTGGAGGGTGTGCTTAGCCTAGGGTTTTCTCACCCAGGATGTGAACCGAGTTGGCACTGTATAATTCGGTTAAGATCGCCTTGTGCTTTGCCAAGTATGAACCTTTATCCAAAATAGTTCTATTTCAGTTTACAACATCCCTGCATGTAACCGAACTGAGTATGCATCACATGCGGATGTGGGATTAAGTGTTAGAGTGGATTTTGTGCACTGACTCGCTTATACTTGTTTTTTTAATCATCTTCTTAGTACAGCTAGGACTTTCGTAGAAAACAGTCCTGCTTCGTCACTATCGACATATTGAGGAGAGTGGGACAGGAAATGGGAACTAATAGATGAACCGTAAATCAATTCGGCTACTGAACGTCAGTATTGAATCTTCCCAAACGCCCGCTCAACGAATACGATCGGTCGGATAGAATAGAGTCTTTCCAGCCCATCTATTGGTTGGATGTTTATTTGTTAACTCTTATTGACAAGCTTTCAGCCGCATAGACACCACCAGTTCAATTTTACGGGTTTTTTCATCGTTTCCTGTCCAAATAAGTGTATTTGTGGACAAAGTAACCATTTAATTGTCCATATATGCACACTGCTAACTTACTCTTTTCACACATGTATACTTAAGTCCGTCAGTATGTCTTGGTGGTAGTTGAGGGTGGTGAAAAATGCACATTTGCTAAGGTTCAGAGGTCTCCGAACTTGATGCGTGTTCACGGACTCAAGATTTGATCAGGTACACAAAAGCAGTCATTTGAAAAGTATGCTAGTGTTAACGGAACATACGAGTGAATCTCATCTGAACCCATCGCTTGTGAAACCCTGTAGTGAACTGTCAGAGCTTTTCGTTGATATTGTTAGTAGTGCCGTAACTGACCGACAACTTCTGACGCTCTCTCTGGGCGCCCTGTGGTCATCATATGCTAGGTTTGTTTACTGAGGACTATATGACAAATGACATCCAATCCTCAGCAATCCTCTTGCTGCTCTTCATCTTTCCGCTTCTATCAGGCTGGACAAGAGTCTTTCCGCTCCATCACCCGATCGTACTATCGTGGCGCAGCAGGTGCCCTCCTTGTTTATGATGTAACCAGGTATGTCTCACTGTGTGGTACTCCCCATCCTATATTTGTGCAGTTTCCAGTTTCGGCTAATTATATCGTGCCATTTACGTCTCAGCTAGTTACCATTCATACGATTTTTTGGCATCTGCTCGACACAAGTTATACTCACATGGCAAACCATTTCTGCGTAAGCACAAGCACCACTTTGCGCCGACTCTAGGTCAATCGATTACTCCCATATCGGTGTGTATCTCTCACATGGCATGGCTATTCCAGTCATACAAATGGAGATATCACGCTAAAGCGAAACCGAACAGAATCATTCCCGTGGACAGCTTGTAAACGTCGACCATCTGATCGATCGGGGAGTGAAGGCTCCTCATTCGCGCATACATTCATTCAGTCAGTTAGTTTGCTAACGCGCCTGTACCTGTAAGACCACCTGGAAAAGCATCCTTAAACTTCGTAGCCGCGTGTTTGTTCAATCATTCGCATCACATACACGTTTGTTCTCAAAATGACTGCGGTCTCAAAACTCTCATCCGTATCACCCATTACTGGTTCATCGACTGCAGTAGATTAATCACTCATTCTCGCGCTACCTAGTAGGGCACATTCTCTGGAAAAAGTTCATCAAAACGATGCGATTATGACACAGAAAATCCGTGGAATTTCATTCTCTAGATTTTACCTGAACTGCTTTGACAGGTTGGAATTCCTGGACAGGTTGAAGTTCACAGGATGGTTCGGTTGTTTCGTTGCTTAAGCAAAGAGCTGACACCGCTAGAAGCTTTCAGAAAACTGAGGTTGTGTTGATCTAAAGTAATCATCCATGTAAACGACCGTTGATGGGAGAGACCAGAAGTTAATTGTACATTTCTAGTTTGTTTGTTTGGCATAATGCGGACCGTCAGTCTCTTGTTATAAGTCTGCATTATACTGTGCCTCTCAATTTGGGTTACATTTTGGTGTCCCTGCCGGGCGCTTAAGGTCATCTTGCCGGTCTAGAACAAACAACCTCAGTACTTTGAGCTGCGTAGGTGTCCGCAAGTTGTGACCCAGTCGACAAATAGACCAGCTAGCTTTCCGGTACAATAACCATCTCGAAAGACACCCTTGGATAATGCGAAGAATGGTCTATCTCAGGGGGTCGTCTTTATATGGACGACACCGGTTTGTTTACGAACTGAAGTCCTGCTTCGTTTTGTTTTGTGGCCTGTTGCTTATTTTGCCACAAATGAATGGGTAAATTGAGTGTCGTCCCTCCTGCGAACTTGTGAATAAATGTAACTTTTTCGCAAGAATAACTTCTTCTCAGGGCACTGTCTCAAAAGGTGTGGCTCTGGATATCGTTTCTACCGGCGACACATACACGCGCTTGAACCGTAGCAGCGCTAGTGGGAAGGTAAAGGCCAAGTGATCCTCCCATAAAAAAAAACGGTATTCATTGCTTTAACTGTCGGTCTGTGCTGGTAATCCGCGTTTGGCGGGTTACCAAAGGAGTTGAGTGTATCGTAGCTGTTTTGTTTTGTTTCACCCGTCTGGCTAGACTTCACCTCGTTTTTTTCCTGGTAAAACAGAAATCTAGTTGTCGGATGACTGCGATCTTCAGTAATACGCACCACGCGCGTGGATGGACGTCACATAAGTAGGGTGGCAGAATGTGCAGACTCTTATTTGTCCCGCAAGTCATCGTCCATTCTGAAAAATATGCACTTTGAGTACGTCTAATCAAGGGTCAGAGCCACTGTACTGACACCTCACCCAATTTGATGGGGCGAGATGGACTAAGTGGTTAGAGCGCGAATTTACCATTGGCCTGAAGGTCCGTGGTTTGAACCCGACCACTGCCTTTCGACTTCCCCTGTCTAGGCTTGGGCGACTTGGCAGTATCCCAGCCCTCATGTTGCCTTCGTGTGGCATGGGAGCTAGGCACCGAAGGGGTGCTACAGCTGAACAATTTTTTTTATTTCTCTCACCCACTCTAATGGGCGACGTCTTGTTTCATCTTCGAGAGATAACCAATCTGGAAGCAGATGTTGCCAAATGGTATCGACGGGTGCTCGTTCTCGGCATTTACGCATTGATTCTCATATGTCTGGTTTCGTGTATGGGCACAAGAGGATTGTCAAGCGGTTGAATCGGAATTAATTCAGCTTTTGACCTTATGAAACTCGCCTCATGTGCGGTCCGTCGGTATGTGACTTCAATGAGCAACAGAAACAGCTGCAACTCGGCTATGTATCCGTACGTATGTATTCGTACCCTACCCATCTCAACACTACCACATACCGTCAGAACGCCTTCTAACTTTATCTTCTAAAACGGTGTTTGCGTGCGCGGAGTTTGCTTTGAAATAACCGTGATGTATCAACGATGAACGTCGATTCAGATCTTTACTGAGGTTCAATGCAAACTTTTTCATGCTAGAAGCGATATCTTTTTTAAGCACGTCATGATCACGGTCTTTCAGCCCCAAGTACACTAGTCCTTGCCCTATAAGAGCCATTGTGTCAAAACACAAGGAGCTTTCCTGGGCTTCACCGGACAACGCTTGATTTTTGTCGGACATTGTTTCCTTTACAATTGTAAATAGTTTTCAAACGCCGCAACCCCCTTGTCTACACTACAATATCATATTAGAAAACGTCGCCTAATTAGCGCGACCCAAATCCCGAATTACCACCCTGCTGGTCAATGTATCAACCCCCTTTTAATTAGGTATGAAGTCGTGTATGTGTCAATTTTTTTTGATAGAGCCTCCATCCATGACGGCTACACCCACATTCCTTTTTTATTTTGACATTATGATGTTTTAGCCGAACAGATGTGGATAGTTGTTTCTCCCTACTGAGTCCTATCGGCACTACGTGCGCTGGAACTCGAACCCTGGCGCTTTATAGTTAAATTACATTTATTATCCATCTTGGCTTTCCATCAACCGTTCCGTAGGTTTTTAGCGTTTAAAATTCAACCCAATTCTATTCGAATGTTCTTCGCACTCTAGATGGACCCCACTGATACCTTCTTTTAAAAAAATAAGCACGTTGTACATGATGAACTTCTAGTGGTAAATGTTCTACCTGAGAACACTGAGAAGCACAATCTGATGGGCAGCTAAATCACGAAATTTATTGAATTTCGTGAACAATGATAGTGACTCAGCGTGAGTAGACACACGGCTTTGTTCTTATCGGACAAGTTAGAACACTGCACTTATCTTCTGTTCTCTTAAAGCGGGTCACTTAGGTGTTCAAACGACTACAAGCTTTTTCAGGACAGCATTGGTCACGCATGTTTGATGCACAGTACCGTCCGTCACTGTCGATTCCAAATTGTGCTTGCAGTGCTTGACTACATCTATTTTCCAGTCATATCCGGTCTCGTTCCTGTATGGCCTGAATTAGCGTGAAATGAGTGTTGTTTGTGTGTTCATTTGAGATGCTTGCTTCACCATGTGGTATGCCTTCCTCTGGAGTTTTTCTACTCATCACTGGGTGGACGGTTGTTCAGTGTAGTCGTTCAAACGTTGGTGTGGAAAAGGACGGCTTAGACCCAAGCTTTCATTCATAATAAGAGTTTGTGCGAAATGGACAAGTGGTTAGAGTGCGAATTTACTGACCGGAACGCCCGAATCCGACCTCTGCCTCTCGACTTCCCCTGTCTAGGCTTGGGCGATCTGGCAGTATCCCAGCCCTCATGTCTGTTTCGTGTGGCATGGCAGCTAGGCACCGAAAGGGTGCTACATGATCTGGTGGGCTATACTGACTGAAACCTTATTCTATACAACATGACTATGCCAGGAAGATCTAAGTGATGAAGCCGGACATAGGTCAGTAGTACTACGAACAGCTACATTACGATGCTGTCTCGACTTGAATCGGTATCATCCTCTGCGGCAGACGTGTAAAAACGGTGGGATGTTTTCTCTGTGAACAGACGGGTAAGAAAAGCTCCGGCCTAACAATTTCGCCCCAAATATAGCAGTACCACGAGGAGCTATGTGCGTTCTCTCCTTGGGTAAGCCCCCCCCCCCTAACCCAAGTCACTGGTTGTCCAAGAAAGTCCTCACGTTTGCTGGATTGCATACAAAACGTTAAATCGAAGACTAGGCCTAGAGCCCTCGAGATAACTTTCGCACCATTCCATTTTCTTGTGGGACATATCATTATATATATATATATAGTTTGAAAAAAGTGCCGATAAGCAAGAGTACTGCCACGAGATGCAATTCGTTACTTCAGTCCGTTTAACACTTTCACTAAACGAGAGACAAACATCGTCTGGAGAACCTTAGGAGAGGAAAACAGGTTCCTATTAGCTAGGAAAACCCGATAAAATGTCTATTTTTAAAGGACAAAGCCCACAAACGAAGCCGTTATCTCCTTCGACGGCGCTACCCATATGGTGGATGCTGGTGCTCAACTGTCCAGCTGCTTTGGCAACCTGCTAACGATGTGCTGAAATCCTAGTTCCTTGCTATGTTTCAGCGTAGCAGCGTATCTGTATCCTTGAATGTATAAGAACAAAAACACTATTCTATGCGGTTTAGCGAAATCGAACAAAATCTCGGAAGTTTATTCCCGTAGGCTGCTGTCACTGACTGTCGAATGAATCGTCTTCCGTACCAAAGCTTGAAGGTTTTTTTATTCCGCAGTCTGAGATATGTCAGTCATATCCATTGACAGATAACTTCTACTGATGCCGTCCAATGAGATCAATATCTGATGACTTGTAGCACACCTGTTATGCAATCATAGTTACATTCCGTTGTATTCATTGACACACACTAAGTTTTCCGTCTATCGGCTTACGAGTCAAGGTTCGTGATTTTAAACACATCAGGCCGTGGAGGTCGTTCCTCAGGTTTCAAAACGCTGACCGTATTGTTTGCGGGTATCTATTGACAGATTCTGAAGGTTGTCGGTAGACGGAGCCCTTAGACTCCCGAAGTTGATTGTCAGTATAACTGAAGCCCACCGTATTCATGACCACTACTTTTTCGTGATTCTACCGGTGATTTGCGACATTCACTCCATGCTGTATTTCCGAGTGAGGTTTGACAACATGCGTTCTGTTGCAGGTGCTAGAGCACATCCCTCAACACCGCGGCAGCCATGGAGCAGTTTTGAATGAATCCTTTCTCGGTCATCGGTTTTTCTCAGTAACTTGACAACCTTGGTCGTTGTGCAACAAGACATTGTTTATCATTTGTGTTCTCTCACAAGCTCCGTACGGCAGTTACTGAACTGGTACTAAACAGAGTTAAACCATCAAAATACCGACAACAGAGGACGACAATTGTGGAAGCATGGTGCCTTTATGCAGTGCTCCGTCGGCCGTAATGCGCGTCATATAGCTGGATCTGCACACTTCAGCGAATCGATGAAGAACCGCATTTACTGGCTTCTGACGCTTATTTAAATGTTGGTCCAGTCCCCCAGTCTATGCACCCTAGGAGCCGGTAACACGAAGCTGGGTCTCCTAGGATTCCTAACGGCTGGTGATTTCATTGTTTACTCGAAAGTTCACGGGACTATTGGCCGAGATTCTGGGGAAATTGTTCCCGTCGTAGCGCCAAAAGTTCAGTGCACAAAGTTTCCTTTTACTTTCCGTAAAGACTTTTCGATCCTTATGCCAGTAGACCGCATACAAGAAAAATAACGCGCAAAATGTTTCATAATTGGCAAACTCGAGCTGTATTCCATCATGCAAACCCTGTTGGTTTTCACGGTCGTACCACTGGGTGTTCCCGCAGAACAGTTTCCAACAAAGGTCTCGTGCTTAAAAGCGAAATGCCGCTGATAGGTATTCAGAACAAATGCTCTCCTTAATCACAACTCACTGATTTCAGCAATGCTGATGCAATTTTGGCAACGAATGGCAGTAGTTGACTGCTCGAGATTTCCCTCCAACTCCGGATCAGCTGGATACTTAAAAGTTCATATCATACGCGGTTGCGGTTTGTTGCGGTATGTAGTGACCGTCGATGATACATCTTTCTAATCAAAAGTGTGCTCGCTTCGTTGGTCTAATATTATGACGATTCAGTTTGCGAACCCACAACAATGCGACTGTGCTTACCAAATAGCCTCGCTGACGTCTCCTAAGGAAGGAAGTCAAAGCCTGCATGATTGATTGTTTGTGAAGTAAATCCGTGATTCCAACGAGTTCGGAGGGTGTGGGTGCTATGAGAACATGTATCAGAGGCTAATTTATACTCGCAATAGGCATGTAATGAAATGACAAACCTTAACCCTGGGCAACTAAACAGTCATTGTAACAGTTAAAGAACCTGGGATCGTATCCTAAGAACAATTGGCACAGTTCTTCGCAACCTGAGGAATGTCCACAGCACTGATCAGTACCATAGTTTCATTCTCCTTCCAATAAGGTTGCTTTCGTAAAGGCAGTCTAGTCACCTAGGTTGCACATATGTCAAATTTTAATGAAACCTATAACCTTGACTACCCATTTAGGAAAGTTGGACAATTATGGGCTTTCTGTACAACGGTGATCTGGACTCCAGTGAGAGTCATTGAGGTAACGCAAAAGCAGCTTCAGAGTGCGTCCGTTTCAAACGGAAAAACTTCAGTCTATTGTGTGAAAGGATCACAATACTTATCAAGTTGCAGAATACTTCGGCATCCCACGACCATTTTCGCCCTTATTGGGGTTCATCGGATTGGCGTAGTCCCCGAGTTTTTGTCAACCTTATGAATGGCACGTTTGTCAAAAAAAAACAGTTACAGGTCACACACAGAATGTGAGTTCATCTAAGCCCGGTGACATTTTTAATGCTACCAAGTAAAAGCGTCATAAACGAAAGATTTATCTAAAGCCCGTTGGTAATGTGAGTACATTTAGGAATTTTCAAGTTAGATTTCGTCCTGTCAATGAAACTAAACTATGCTGGAAAGCTGAGAAGCACTCTGCCGCTGTTTCATCCTTATCGGGACTCATAAATGTGCATCTCACGAAACTCCAGACAGTTTCGAGCCCATAAGCTTCCCGTCAATGGTTGAACATTTTACCGTTGGGCCACGAGCGGTTGGTCGGCAGTGTGAGCAGCTCTCACTCATCCTCCAATCTTGGAAACCATATCGCGTGGTCACGTATTGGCGTGACTGCCTCTCCTAGTGACGATTTCTCGTATCTTGTGGAATTATTCTTCCTTTGAGCTACCTATAGACTGATTGTGATGTGAGGAGATTTTATCCTGTCAGGGAAGCCAATTTACGCTGAAAGGCCGAGAATCACTGTAATCCTTGTTTGAAATCATCAGCAGCGCGTGCCTCAAAAAACTCCGTTTGGAAACTGCAACCTTTCGACCAGTGGTTGAGAACTTGACCGTTTGGTCACCGGCGGCTGATTAGTAGCGTGATTAGCTCTTACTTAGGACATAGGTCCACTCCATCACATGGTCACCTGTTGACTGGGTCCTCGAATGGCGACTTCTGACCATGTGAATTAATCTTCTGAACCAGTGGCCGAACGGTTTAGTCTTCAGCAAATAGCCGGTAGACTGCAAGTTCGAATCTTCCGTTCACACCGATTCACTATGCAAACGAGTGCTAAATGTACCGGATTATGCTGTCACACGAACCACCGACCTTCGTTTACACGGTTCGTGCTTGAAAGCCTGAACTGAGCTGATTGGTGTTGCACGTAGATCTCGGTTCGAGCAGCTAAGTCAGCGCTACACGAGATTGCTTTGCGTGATGAGCCTGTCTGCCTTGTCTCCGTGAATACGAAATGTGTGGGCTTTAGTGTGCAGACAAGGTTCGGTAAGTTTCAACATGTATAATGACTAGTCTAGGTGTTGTCTGTCCTCAGGTCGCCGTCTCGGAATTGTTTTATATTTTTGTTCCCTTGTTCTCTGAATTTACTACCAAGTGTCATCAGATAAGCTGTTGCCGGCTCTTAATGCACTACTCATAAGGTTGCTGAAAATTCCTCGACATCCCGCTACTAGTTTCACCCTTCTTGAGGCTCATCAGTTAGACACAGTCCCCGAGTTTCCGTCAACCTTGTGTTCAACTTGAAAACAACTTGCACGAAATTAGTGAAATACACTCATTTGCAAAACAAATTTGGTTTAGCAAATGAGTGTATTTAGTTCTGTTTTTTTTAAACTCGGCAAATCTTCATCAGTTCTTCCCCACTCCCTTCCGGTGTCCACTAAACTTGTAGAGAAAATTCAGAAAAACTGCGTGGCTCGAATCATCCTGGCGCTTTTCTCAAAAGCGCCATCCCTGCGTACCGCGAACGTGTGCTTGCCCTGAGAGAAGCACTGTATTTCTTGAAATTGACCATACTTGTTACTTAATTCTATATACCAAAGGGATTGTTGTTCCTGACCTCTACTACCTTCCAGCTGACCACTTACCCGATAATATGAGGGCATTGTTTCGGATCGCGGCTGTGTTCTTTCCAGAATCGTTCAGCTCTAACCTAGCTGCCATACCACTGGAAGGAAGCATGAGGACCGGGATAGTGCAAGGTCGCCCAAGCCTAGACAAGAGAAGTCGAGAGGCAGAAGTCTGGTTCGAACCACGGACCTTCCGGTCAATAGATTCGCGCTCTAACCACAGGCATCTCACGCCAATATACCTGTAGAGAATTCTATGTCAGATTTATTGTGTGATTGCGATTTTGCTTCCATTTTCCCCAGTCTAAACCTCATGTACGAAAAAATGGTAACAAGATAATGTCACTAATAATCGTAATGCATGCATACTCAGCTCCATGTAATGAGAATGTTTCAGATGATTGATGTGTTGATCCGATGTAGTCAAGTGACAAAGACTCACAGCATACACACGATGTGCCCACATATTTCTACTCTGGTTATTCCTATAGATGTCAAAGAATGTGCGCTTCAGCTTTTTAACTCGATGTTAAGCAAGCTTAATTATATGTCTTTCCAATGGACATTGTACTCTCTGCGCAGCTCGAAACTGGTTTAAGTCACAATTCAGTCTGGGGTTCTCCTTTAGCTTTTGGGCCCACCTCTTCTCCAAATTTTCTAACTGCACTAACCGCTTTCGAGCATGCTCTCCCAGATCACTTATTCCACCGTCGCCCGAATATTTCAGTCAAACTATCAGTTATGTGAAGCATCTTCAAAGCGTCGCTGTTCGGATGTGTTTATTGACCGCTAATTTTGCCCGCTAAACACACCTCTGCGACCAGTTTAATCATCATCGGCTAAACAACCTGAGCCGGAAACACTACTGTTTACCTCCTTTAGTACAGTTTATGTTCCCTCTTTCGTCGATGATTGCTGAAAGTTGTATTTTTTTGCCCAACGCGTGTCTCTTTGCTACATCCTCACCCTGGAAAATTACATTGTCCAAGTGTATCAAGTACGACACCTCATTCCCGTTGGTTTCATCCGTTTCTGAACCATCTTCCGGACAGTGAGTGAGCTTGATCGCTACCCAAGTTCGACTTGAAAAAACTCCGTAGAAACAGCTTCCATAGTTTTGAATAGATTGGAAGCACTGGGGAGAGAGCTACCTTGGTCGTTCTGGATTTGAAGTTTTAATTCGATGCCTACAACTTGCAGGTTGCAGGCCTTTGGTTATTGGCCTTCGGTGGTTTTGTTCAAATTATATGTGAGCAGTTTATTTGTGCTTGGTCGCCTATTTTTTTTAATCTCGCTGCCCGGCTAATTTCACCAAGCTCTTGCATAAGGGCTTTTCAACTCTCTTCATTTCATTCTTAGCGTTCATTTGCTAGAGTTCATCTATGACGGTGGGAGCTTGTGTGTTTGTGTGTGTGTGTTCAAGTTCAAGTTCGTTCAGCTGTAGCACCCTTTCGGTGCCTACATGCCATGCCACCCGAAGGCTGCACGAGGGCTGGGATACTGTCAGGTTGCCCAAGCCTAGACAGGGGACGTCGAGAGGCAGAGGTCGGGTTCGAACCACGGACCTTCCGGTCATTAAATTCGCGCTCTAACCACTTGGGCGTATTTGGAGGTCCACACATTTGTTTGTTTTGACTCAGTTGGTCTCACTTGTTCAGTGTTCTACTGTAGACTGTGAAGAACTGCAAGAATGATATTGCAATGAGTCCTGAAAACTGATTAATTATTCCTAATTCCGGTTAGATTTCAACACAGCTTGTTCAGTATTCACGGGGGGGGACCCATCACAATGGTTTATGTGGGTAAACTGTTCTAAGGGTACCTTGTTTAGCCGGGATCAAACAAGATTCGGAATGGCCACGGAGAACTATTGCAATGCTCCACTTTTTTATCCAACTTTTATCTTTCTGTTGCTGGTACCTTACTTCGCCCGTTCTGACAATGCGCATTCTACCATACCCGTCACGTGGGAACCTTTGTTTCAATACTGTTTGCACGGTGATCTCATTGCACGCTCCTGTTCTTTCCCCTCGCAGGCGCGACACATTCAACCATTTGGCGTCGTGGCTTGAAGATGCCCGTCAGCGGGCCAGTTCGAGCATGGTTATTACGCTGGTTGGAAACAAATGTGACCTGGACTCGCGGCGTGAGGTTGGGCGAGACGAAGCCGAGGCTTTTGCTCGTGAACACGGACTTTTGTTCACTGAGACCTCAGCCAAGACCGGAATCAATGTTGAGGAAGCCTTCGCCTGCACAGCACGTGCCATTTACGAGCGCTTGCAAGAAGGCGTACTGGATATTAACAATGAGGTAGGTTTGTGCGATCGCATCGTATTATTCCATTTTGATTGTATACCGAAAAACTCCATCCACTCGTTCCCCCGGCGGCTTGTTCATGCGTTCACGACAACCACAACTGAATACAAACATGCCATCCGGGTCCACCGAATGACCGGTGGACCATCACATTCATGGACGACTGGCAGAATAAGTGTTCAAGTATATCAAGGTTACCACCCATCAAGCGTGTCTGTTTATCGAATGCCCATGTGATGTACCATGGAAATTCCCAGTTCTCAATAGGATTTCCCTGAAAAAACGCCCTACTCAGGACTGGTGAAACTCTTTGACAACCCTCGACCGGTCTCGCCCTTCTTGCGGCTCATCAAGCAGTCTTAGTCCCTAAGTTTCCATAAGCCTTATGTTCTATTTGAACACCAAATTGCACGTGATTGATGAACTACACGTATTTGCAAATCGTACCTTGTGTGTTGTGTCAAGAATCTATACTACAACATCTCGAATATCATGTTAGCTGACCGAAACATTAGATGGACTTTGTGCAGAAAAGCATGAACGAGAAACTAATGCGAATCTTTGATTAACACTAGACGTCAGTCGTGACGTTCATCGTGTATTCTTATGTCGAACCTTTTATTTACTAAATCTGAAAATAATTGAGCGAACTGAGTGACAACGGAATCTGCTTATGGAAGAGTTCCATATTTGACTCTTCGCATTTTGCTCCATTGAGAGAATACCGACTGAATGTTGCACTCAGAAATATTAAAACAGGTAATAGAAATTGTATACGCACTTCAATCCAGTCTGGCAAATGGTTCCACGGAAACGACAGTTACTCGAACATTACTCCTAACGAATGCTATGTTATGCCATACTCCCCTAACTACTCATAGGAGCCTGAGGCGCTTCCTGTTTTTTCTACTGTGAACTGTACTAGGTTTTGGTGATGTAAGCGTGAAATTCCCAAGTTCTCTCGCAAAACCATCCACGTCGAATTTGTGCAAATCTCTTTTAAGCTGGAATTTACCAGTCCGTCGTTGTGCATAGGCTCATGTTGATTTTCGGTGCCATTGATCAGTGCCAGGCATATCTTGACGAGTACATGTTGAGTTGTATGTGCATTGGTATTCTACTGAACTTATTTACAAAAATGTTCTCACGCTACCGATGACTAAGTAAATACTTTGAGATTACATAGACATATACAAATGTGTGTGCGTCGTCATTGTTTCGTGGTGATACTGCGGTACTTTCAACCCATACTACAGATGTAGCAAGTCAATCCGACTCGAAGGGTCTTTAGTAAGGAACACTGTGGGATTCGAACAAACGAAAAACAGAGACTAGTAATTCGAGTAATGTGTGCCACGTGGTGATTATTGTTAATAAAGGGGGTAGTTACAACAATATGCGGGAAACACCCTAGGTGTGAAACGCTTGACAAACTTGTTTGCATGTTGTATAACCGATTTTGCAGGTAACAAGCACTTCATTCCTCCAAATCATAGTTGAATATTTTTGCCTCGAATAGTACTGTGAATCGACACGCCGCGAGCACTTAAAGGCAGCTTGAGGTGAGCGTTCCGCTTGCCACTTATGAATATGAAGCTGAGCTTATAACGCTCTGTCTTGTTTGAATTGGAATAAATCGGCTGGATCCATTGAATAAAACTATACTCTAGAATAAGTGTGAAAAATGCTTAAATCTCGGTTTCACCAAATCTGCAGCAGTCTTTTAATAACTTACACCACGGATAAGGCACCCACAGTAGTATCCTGGATTCCCGGCAGCAAGGTCTGAGCATGGCTTTAATGAACTTCTGTTCCACTGTTTGACTTTGCGGACCTCCTGCCGACGAACTAGTTCAACATCGGTCTTAACTTTAGACAGCCAGGTCCTCCGACGCGACCGTGCTATCCTGAGACCTTCAAAAGTCAGGAATCTGGTTTATGTAGAATATGCCCCACACATTTTGGTATGCGTCGTTAGATCAACTTGGAAAGATATATTTTACTTTTCACCAATGGTCCCTGATACCATCTTTGGGTATTCTTCTGTTCCAACATGCTCCACCTATTCTCCTCAACTACCAGTAGTCAAATACTTCGAGTCTTCGAAGAGCCCTCAGTAAAATTCTCCCAAGTATGCAGACTTGGTGTGCCGTTCTGAGACTTGAGGGAACACTTCCAAGTAGGACTGGGTCACAAGACTTGTGCGGTGAAATTTCCCATAAACCGGCACCAGTTACCTATCTGATTAAGTGAATTGCAGTCGCGACTGTCCTTAATGTGGCTGTGAGCTCATGAAACGCTATTTCCATCTGGAGACGTGGCTTCTTTTGCGGTAGCACGTCAAAGTATCCAACGAAGTTGGTCTCCCTTGCATGGATTCCGAACGTTAGTAAAGGTTTTAGGGGACCAACTATATGTAGTCACTTTTGAAGAATAATCACTCATCTAGAAATACGACAGAGCACTGAACCTAGCACCGTTTACCCATGCACACCAACACTATCATTCAGGCGATACCACCAACTTCTCTTCACGCAGGAACTCGGTTAAATTTAAGGATTTCCAGGGTTTCTCCAGAACTTCACAGTTGACTATATTTCCACGACGCAGCTATCCCGTTAGGGTCACTTTCTACTGTTCTCTCGAGGCATTTCCAGTCGTTGGTTGGTCCCTTGAGTTCGTCTACCCCGAGGGTGACCTCTTTAGAAGAGGGACAGCTGTTCATTCAGTGTTTAAGTCCATTTCAGAAAAGACCATTTCTTAGCAGGTGTTCACAGTCTCTCTAGAGGAGAAAACTATGTTTTCTAAATGAGACAACAATGCGCCTGATTGGTTGGTCTTCATGCTAATTGGGCCTTGATGTTGAGCGCTATGATATCGGATGATCGGACTGACCATGAGAGATGCCCCATGCCATTTGCAGGTAAATTCCCAACTTCGATAGCAGTTAGCAGAGAGTCGCTTCGTGAACATACAGTCCTTCTGTGTGTCATTTGAAAGGATACCTCACTGGGCTCTGCTATCACTGTTGTTGAAGCAGTGGGTATTGCAGACCTCCACTTTATCGAAGCCAAATTGTATGGTCATTCACCGCACTTCTTTTCACACACACCAGGTTGTAATGGTGAGCAGGATTCAAACCGCACATTGCTTCTCGTGAAAATAGCACAAGAATTAATAGGGAACTAGCAGTGAAGAAAATTAGGGACGATTTTGTCTACGTATTCGTGCCGTGTTAAATGGGGTAGATTATAAAACCTAGATTATTCAGTCTGTTCGAAAGCATGTATGACCATCGATTTGAGTGGGGCCGACAGAAGATAAAGTGATGTAGACGTGTCTGCTCCGCTTTGGTGTTCCCACAATCTCAGAGCGTTTAAATCTAATTGACTACAGTCCGAGTTCGCGTATCCACTGTTATGCGGCTTTTTTTGTTTTGGTTGAACAAATAGACTTCCGGTAGTGTAGAACATGCTCTGTCAACAGCGATCCTGTTCACTTAATTTATTAAAATACAATTTTCATCAGTGCAGCAAGTGAGATGGAAGTAATGAAGCCACAGAAACCCGTGGGCAGGTCAAAAGCGAAACGTTGCCCAAATAAAAACTACCGATTGAGACGAAGTCTTCGATAACTTTTCACCAGCATGAACTTATTGCTTCCGGTTGGTGATTGTGTAATGGGTCGAAAATCAAATAACAAACAATCGTAGAACCATTCCGGTACCTAGCTATCATGCCACCCTAGGGAGGCACGAGGGCCGAGATGGGGCCAGGTTACCCAAGCCTAGACAGGACCAGTCCAGATGCCGAGGGTGGGTTCGAACCACCGAACTATCTGTATCTTCATCCCGAAACGCTCATGCAGTAGAAGTTCTTGATTGGTTGAATCGAATGCACTACTGAAGTCCATAAAGCAAACGCGGCGCTTTTAGTTTCAGTGTCTTAGGTCTTAATAACTGTGCGACGGAGGCAACCTGCTCAATCTGCAGTAGATCAAAGCCTCTTAGATGCGAATTGTATAGCCCTGGGGACCTCCCAGTAAGGGATTTTTGATGCCAGAGGGTAACTGCTCCAACGCTCAATAAAACTCAGGTGCAGTAAACAGAAAGGAATTTCGGTAGATCACCAGGTTGGCAAGCTTTAATCGTGACAGCTCTGGCTGTCTTCATTCGCCAACAATACAAAATTTTTCTAAGATATGATAGAATAAGTGGCACAATGGTACAGAGGTTTTCCAAGCACAGAACTTATGTACCAAAGAATAAACGTTTCCAGCCCACCGGTTTTGTTCCGGTAAATTTTATTCAGCTCAATATAAACTTATCTAGATAGAAATCTTTGTTAGTTGAATATTTGGGCTCCTTGGTGATACGTGCATATCCAAACGGATGATATTGTAAACTTTTATGGCAAGATAGTTTTGAGTTCGCTGAGATCTATCCTCCTGACCTCGGGCAAAACGCCGATGATGGAGTAGCCAGACATTGGTGAAGACATCTATAGCCATGCAAGACAAGTTTGTTGATTGTAAAGCTTGATGCTTGTCATTCTAGGTGCTCCTAGAAGAGAAACTATTCAGGGAAATGCACAAACTTTCTACTTTAGACCAAGAATCAGTGAACTTATTGGAAAACCTCAACTGTAGTGTTGACATGAACTACTGGGACGGACCTTGTAGTACTGAGGGAACCGGGCCTGCATACATCGATCAGCCAGTTTAAGGTTGATGAGCCGGCAATGAACGCATTTTAGAACGCCAGCTACTTCCCAATCTACTCGGGCCAGTCAGAAATTCTGTGGGACTGGTGGACCACTCGGACCGTTGTTTGACTGTGTTCGATCAGAATTCGGGAATCAATACCAGAGAGGCGTTTATGTACGATTCTCCCGTGTGAGAATATTGCGCAGGTTGTCCCAGGATAGATCATGTGTAGACAGGCATGGTGCGTGACCGAATCATTATTTTTGAAGTGCTTAACACCCGACACAAGGATTTCCCTTTTTGCTTGTGTTTATACTTATCTGGGAGTACTTTTTCAAGTCTGTCAATAGGATCCCTTCACTGAACAGTAGTCAGAATTACACAATACGCAAACTGAGCATCAAATCCCGCATTTTCGTTGACTTGGTATCAGCTGTCTATTTATGCGACGGTCAGCTCAGAATTTAGAGGACAAGTAACCTTGAATAATCCGATTAGGGCTGTGAGAAAATTGGTGCTACCGAAATTTGAATTTCCGCCTGGTGGTCATGTGATTTTGGCGCTCGAATCTTCATCGTTGGGCCCGCGATAACAGAGTTCCAGGGAACTAATCCCAGAGACTTTAGTTCCGTAGGCCTTACTTTGACGCATTTTGGCACCATTTGCCCAAAGTAAACTTGACAGCCGTTTTGAAACTTGTTAAGTTTGCAAATTTTTCGCTTCTAAATACAGTAGTCCTCCACACAAAAGGTGATTGTTTCCACGGTTGATTCTCATGATGTTGATGATGATGATGACCATAGGAGTGGTCAGTACCTAGCACTATCATCCACCCAAGGATTTTGCTGTTGTGGCAAGGTGTTAATGGGGGCCTGTGGGAGCTACAGGCTTTGAGCGACCGCGGACGAATCTGGCCAAGCATTGTTGCAGTGTTACTGCTTCAAAATGCCACATTCTTGTGGGAGAATATTTGGCTCAGCAGTAGCGTTTGATTGCAAATACAAGGATTTACACTTTGGTCACGTACAGGACTGGATTCAGAAGTGAGCTAATAATGCGCCTTTAGTTGGTGTTTGCAGAGCAATCGTTTTTTTTCTATACCATGAACTTATCCTTAGCTCTGACAATAATTTAGACGGGTGACAGTAATGGCTTCGATTGTGGGATGGTTTTGTACTGAAGCTCTAATGAGGAAGTTCACAAAATCACTCCGCTCGTTTCAGTAATTCATCACGTTATTGTCGAAAAATATGGCAAGGTTAAGAATATTCAAGGGCAGGTATTTCGCGAATTGTTCCCAAAGAAACTTCAACTGGCAAGGACACTTAAGTAGTCGATTATATTCAAATATGAATAAAATATGGTACTTGGAAGTGCAAAAATGCCGTCTGATGGTGCCGAACTACGGGTTCAGTTGTATCAGTCAGTTGGAATTGATCGAAGAGAATTAATTGACTGGCCAAGGAAGCAGCAATGCTTTAACGTGACAATTCTGCTAACACGGGAAGTGCTTATTTAATCTAACAGCGATCGCTTGCACCGTCATGATTGCATTTTGAGAGATGATTTTGGAACGATTGTGTGGCTTTCAGGAAGTAATGTTGAACGATTATGTCTCCATCTTTGATAATATTAGCTTTCATTTTCCACCGATCCCCACATTCTCGCCTCATCTGTCCTCCCCTCTACAAACAGGCTGCCGGAGTCAGACTTGGACCCCAACCACCGCCCTCGAATCAGCGAACATCTTACGGACCCGTCAACCCATCCACAGGTCGAAACCGCGACGCTCCTCGCAGAGGGTGCTGCTGATACCTGTTACCCTTTCCCTTTGCCAAACTCTCTGCGATATTTTATAACATCTTGACGAGAACCTGTTTTTTCGCATTTATTTGTGCCTACTTCTTCCTCTCTTTTGTTCCAGTACAAGGACTCCTTGCGACATTTCTTTCAACAAACCTCTGCCGGTTTTGCAGGTGCCCGGTACTCCAACTGCTGTGATCTTGGATGACAGTGATAATGCCGGCACTTTTGCTGGTGTCCACCTTTTCCTTCGGTTTTTGTCATCCTAAAAATTTTATTGTTTCTTTTTCTATCTGTACAGTGCTCGTATTTTGTGATTGAATTTTATCAACGGATCTGTCTAGTTCACCTTGTGCGCCTGTGTCAACTCTCATGTATGAATTTTGAAAAATACCGGATCTTGCTCTGTCGGTTAACTTGTTTACTCATAAACTCGAATTTCGCAACAGGAGTTGGGAAACCGCCAAGCCAGATATGGTGATTCCCTTTCCTGAAAGTGGGAAGGATTCTTACATATTGAAAGACTTGTCTTGCGTCTTATTTGTTCACTGTCCAATTCCATGTAAACAGGACATCCGCGTGAAGTAACTCTTGACCGAAAAACCACTTTTGCAAAGGAGGTTCATTATGGTTGCTAGACCTCAGCTAATGTGTCTGAGGGACCATGATAGCATTATTTTACACCTCATCAAATAGACGCCATCAAAATTCAGACACACGGAATGGAATGAGGAGGAAGGCCGTGTCCGATGTTATTTCATGCGACCGCTATCGTTTAACGGTCAGTTTCGCTCAGACCTTAATTATGTTGCGGATTATGCCTAGGTTTACGAATAAGCACCTATGGGTTCGACCTAGTTTGGGGAGCTCCGGTCATCCGCACAAGCCAGCTTAGCTGAGTAGCTTTCTGTGACCTAATGAACAGAAGAAACGGGATTGTCAGTAGTGCTCCTCGCACGAGCTACCAGGGCGATTCGAAGCCATATCTCTGTGGGCTTTACAATTCAAGGAGAACCACTGGAGATTGTGGAAAACCTTGCATACCTCGGTAGTTGTATTAGTTCTGACGGAAGTGTGTCTGATGAATTCAGTGCGAGGATATCCAAGGCTCGAATCACGTTTGCTAATTTGCGTCACCTGTGGCGTCAAAAAGGCATCTCACTGGATCTTAAGGGTCGTGTGTACCAGGCTACAGTAAGGGCAGTGTTGTTGTATGGGTGCGAGACATGGCCTCTGCGGACAGATAATGTGAGGCGTCTTCAGGTTTTCGACCACCGATGCCTCAGAAGCGTGGCTGGTTGTGGATGGCGTCAGCGTGTCAGTAACGGGGTTATTAGAAAACGGGTATTTGGTTGTGCTGCAGGCACCTCAATCCGGGAAAACATCCAGCAGCATCGACTGCGATGGCTCGGTCATGTGCTACGCATGCCGAAACACCGTCTACCGAGACGAGTGTTGTTCTCCGTGCCCCCCCCTTCAGAACGGCGTAAACCGCGGGGTGGACAGCACATGACTTGGCAGAAAGGCGTGAAAGAGATTACGAAGAGTTTGGGTGTTGTGCGCCTTCCAGGATGGGGTCCTCGTGGCTCGACCTGTGCTTGGCTGGAAACTTCGCAAGAAACGGCGGCTAATGAATGTCAGTGGCGCCCTTGCTGTCAATTTTTTTAGAATCAGAGTT
>NW_008751703.1:0-8365 GCF_000715545.1 Opisthorchis viverrini | reverse complement strand
TATATATATATATATATATATATATAACTAGACGAAGGTTGTGCGGCAGTGAAGCACCAGTGCCAACACTGATGTTGCTGTCTTTGATGATGATGGGCTTTACTTGAGTACTACACACCATTCGATCACGAAAAGCAGTTCGGTCAACTCGCACCTTGACAAAACAGGACGTCACTCTCTTTCAGTCACGCAGTTTATTTCGTCTCTTTCGATTGGTTCATGTGGTAGACGGTAACAAGCGTTCGAACTTAGCAGACTCCTATTTTAGTTGATGATTGCTCGTATAGCTATTGATGTATTTAACTAATTTGCATTTCAGATCGGCCTGAAAAGGATTATCCAATAGGCTTCACGAGAAGCTGTCACTTATGAAGTTCACCATCCAATTCTGCAGCGGTCTCCACCTCTAGTTTCAGTTTGACTAACGTTCGAGTTACCCGTGTTTTTACTCTATGAGCAGTCTTGAAGACTCACCGACAGCCTACTATCAGTTCTCCCTTGCTCATAGCCAATTGGATGGGCTTACCGCCCGAGTTAGAATCAAGCAATGTATCTTACCAGAGCACCAGTTCCAACATGTTTGGAGTATATTTTCAGTGTTGATCAGTGTGAGCGGGATGCCCATATGCGCTTCGAATTGGTCGTTCATGCTGTTAGGTAGACAGCATCGTCCACAGTAGGCCGGTGTCAGAACAAGCTCAGTGCCTTGGGGCGAATTTTTTGCAAATTTATACGAATATGCCCTATACAAACCCTTTTATTCTCCCTGAACTCAAAAAAGCCTTCATTATAGCTAACAAGGTCCAGTGGAGAGTTATCGGATTGGCGAAATATTTTGTTTCCTGTAGAAATATGTGAGCTTGGATATCCTTGAAGATGTGAGGTGCTAACAAGTTAGGCATAGAATGATGTGTCGCTGCCCTGCCGCACAATCTTACATCGGTTTGTGGATTCTAGAAAAAACCAAAGGCTGGGTTCGTACTTGTTAGATCGGTTTTTGATGCCCGTAGCCGAAGCTGCTGGAACTGAATTCTCTTGTGTTCAATGATTGACCGGCATCCGGAATGTGTCTGCCCTCTGCTTGCTCATAGTAAGCAAATCATCAACGGTACCCCTGGCACTGTTACCGATGCGAACCCGCTGAGAGACGCCATTCAGTCTAAGCACGATGCAATAACGAGTGGCACCAACGCCGCTCACCCCACACGAGTCTGATTGTGTTTTCCGTCAATTTCTCTGAGTTTCAGTAGGTACTACACTTCCTCCGAATAAACAAACTATAATGCTCCCCGGAGAATATCCAATACCACACCGCTTGTATGGGTACGGTTTGCTGAGGAGTAAACCAGCGGTCCGCAAGGCTAATGATACTGCATTCTGGTAGTTGAGGTATTGATCAGAAATCGGTACATATTTGTGTCATGATTTAAAGTGAGTTTGTTGGTTATCTAATCAGACCTATGGGCCAACAGGCTGTGATTGCACATGGCGCTGTAAAGCCATTTGGAACGACTCGCTTGCTTTCGAGTACTGAGATTCGCTGTGTCCCGACCTTAAGGCTTGTGCAGATGACACTGTTTCAATTACCAGCTTCTCCCAAGGTCACGGTTTTGCAAACCTACTCGAGGGTTTTTGCAATCGTCGAATTTCGTGCGTCTTCGAATTCGAGCTTTAGTGTCCGAGTCATCGGATATGAATCGCTTTGAGATGGTTGTGTATCAATGTGTACCCGATTCCCGCAATCTGAACTGAGTTTGGGAATTTAGTGTTTAGGATTTAATCTGACCGCTGAATTCGAAGTGTTTTGTGGAAACAGGATAAGTGAGATTTGTCTAACATTCACATGTACCGTCGGTGTGGTCGCATAGCAATGGGGATGGAACAACAGGTCGGCCACTGCACATTGGTGTCCACGAGTCTGGACGGTCGACCGAATGCAGAACCTACCGTGAAAACCCGAGCATTTAATTCAGTTTCGTGGTCAGAGAGCTGCCGAGGTATTGGAAATCTCCAAAACGCAACGCCGTGATGGTTAATTTTAAAACAGTTTATCTATCGTAATATCCGAGATACCGCTGACAATTGTGGTTATTCGATCAAATTTAATCACGTGTGCGGATGGACAAGCGAGCGAAACGCTTCCAGAAGATTCAACAACTGGCGCCTGATATTGTGCCCTGAAATGAATTGCTGCAAACAATGAAGTTCTTCGGATAAAACCTCCATGTTGGGGCCACGTGAAACTCAAAGAAGTTTGAGATTGTCCGTTGAAACGTACTGTATATTTCCTAGGATTTCCGTGTGAATAGGTGCACATGAGACCCGTCTTACGTGAGTGGGACAATCGCGCTATCATTAAGGCAACGTGGATCATCGATTGGTTGGGTGGTGAGTGAACTCGTAGGTGGTCATGTGTAAGTGACCACACAGAGTAATCAGCATATCACAGCAGAGGGGCGTGGACTGCTATTGTGCATCACGTCAAACAAGCACAGTTCGGTGAGAAGCGATCTAGACAGAAATGTGGAGTTGCAGTAAGATGATGGTCATCTGGGTCTGAGCTTCTGATTGTAACTGATTTCTGTTCAGCTCGTTGCGCTACATTAATTTTGCAGTTCGAATATAACATCGCAACTATCGTACCTTCTTGAGAATCAATAACTGCCCTATGCTATCGTGCAGTAAAGTGGGTACTACCCTAAATGCTGCTGAAGAATGTGTCCAGCACCAGAAGCTGCGTTGGTTGGGACACGTTTTGCGTATGACAATCCATCATTTGCCGAAGAGAGTACCGTTTTCCATGCCCAATTCGGAGTGGCCTAAACACAGAGGTGGCCAACCCATGAACTGGCAGAGGAGTATGTAGGAGATCACGAAACGCTTGGATGCTGTCGGTGCTATTCGCCTTCCAGGATGGGGACCGCGTGATCCTCATTGTGCCTGGTTGGAGACACTAGAGGATATGGCTGCCAACCGATGTCAGTGGCGTTCTTGTTGTCAGTTTCTGTCCAGATTGTCTGAGTGAATGTCTGGAGGTGTAGGCACCTCGGAATGATTGCGTTAAGCTAGCACTAAGTCCCTCCCCCATCCACCTTTATTCTTTTCTTTACAATAAGGCTTTCAAATAAGTCATGGCTGTACGGCAGTGAAGCATTGGTGTTGAGCACTGATGTCATGCTGTCGTTGATGATGATGATGATGACACCGGCTCACAAACATCAGGACGTCGAGTTTGATATCAGAACTCTATGCCTTTTCGCACTGGCGCACCAATCATCCTGAACTCACCGAATTTCCCTAAGAATGGCTTTTGAAGCTTATCAGGCATGTACAAGAGTCCATCGAACAGCCTACGTGGAACAACACAGATTCCGAAGTTGTGCTCAGAACAAAGGTTCTGCGGCTTTAACCTCACGAAATCCCATGTTCTTACATGTTTCCTAGTTGTTTAGTTACTAGATCCCCCCGCGACGGAATCAGATGACCACAGCTTTCTTACTTGCCCAAGAAACTAGAAACTATCCCAATGCCTACTCCTGTTTCTGCTAGTTTTGTGCAGACAAACAGAAAATGTTTGCAAAAAACAATACGACTACTCTTACCCTGGCTGCTGATCGACCGAAACACCCATTCCTCTGTGTTTGGTTTATCCGTATCAAACCAGAAATTGAATGGAGTATAAAGCCATTTTCTGGTATACCTGTCATCCATTGTTTTTTTGTAATTTGACAGTCAGTAGCTCAATTCTTGTTTCCTACGGGTTATGTAGCAAGCAGCGACGACAACGTATCCAATACAATCACGTAACACGTCTTTGTCCGGATGCATTTTCCTATAAATTAGCCGTGCTTCGAATGGGATCTTCCTCTAGTTCTTTAGTTCTAGAAGAAATGTCGAGTTAAAGTGCTCGATGATGATGATGATGATGATACCATAGCACAAGGAAAATTGGCCTTCCAAATCTAGGCGAAATTAACTTGGCTCGTCTAAATTCGACGATCTTCTAGAATGCTTTTTACCGTCAATATGGAGTTGATGTTATTAAAGAAAAACTTCACCGGTGGTCGGCCAACAAGAATTCCCACCTAAGGGCTAATCCGTGGTGTGCTGCAGCATAGCTCACGGTGCCACTTATACTTCAAGTTTTAAGAATGGATAGCCAACAACTCAGTGATTGACTACACTTTCTCGTGCTTATTTTTTATCTATGAATCCAGAGCATTCATCATATTCTATTTGATGATATTGTCGTGCAAAACTAACTGGAGTGCCACGCAGCGTAAATATCGATTCTACATTGATATGCTTGATGTAGGCTGGTCACCGGATTGCGTATCAGCTACGAAAGGTGACTAAAGACTACAGACTATGACTACCGAGGTTATAGGTGCGCGGCCGTAGTGTCTTAGGCGGAAACATAAACAGATTTTGCCATTTCCATGGCCCCATAAATATAACACCTGATGACAGATTACTCTAAAAGGTAAAGTCACTTTGGAAAGGACGTAGAACTCATAAGCGCAAGGAGAACTTCTTTAGATTAACCAAATGAGCTCGTGGTGGTTATCGATTATTTGTAAAAAGAAGTCCTTAACAGGGACTGTTTAGCTCTAAACCGCAATGGCGAAGCCAACTGATATCCACGCAACCGCCCGCTTTCACTTGGCACTTAGTAGCAGACAAAGACCAACTTAGATCGTGAATGGCATCCAAGAGGTATGTTCAACTAAATTGCTCTGAACCGGAAGAGCAAGGCTCCAAACTCCATTCAGATGGATGCAAACTCTTCCCTGATAAATCATCGTATTTCTCAACACTCCGAAAAAACCAACTATATATATATATATACATGTATATGTATATATATCAACCGGCATTCATAAGTGATTTAGTCTGCTACCTGAAAGAAATCCCACTGAATGGTTCTCCGTCTGACCGGAAACTCAACCGACTAGGTAGCTAACTTGTGCGGACACCGATTTACGTCAAAAACGAAATGCCACTCAGCAGTGTATCTACTGATTGTTTATCGAACCTTTCTGAGTCCAACAACATCGTTCTGTTTCACCCAGTAGGTTGAGCCGCGGAACCTCAGGAAAGCCCTACGGTGTTGGCATAATACTGACTCCACCCTTCGTCTCTAACGTCTTATTCATTGTAGGACTGTTGCACTTTTATACTAGTTGAGAGCTGGTGGCCGTCACAACCAATCCAGTATATCGTTCATACCTTGAACAGGATTTTTGAATTCCCTACGATATTTTGGCATTTAGTCCGTTTTTATTACACCGATCGACTGATTCTGTCCACTCAGTGTACTCGTCTGTTTTTTTTGGAAATACGACCTTATTTCTTTGAAAAAAGGGAAAAACTGGCACAGTACCATTTCAAACCTCTTAGCAATGTAGATTTCAACGACAACGCAGCTTTCTTTATTGTTTCTTGCCTTGTACCTTGACCTTGTGCTCTCTGATGTCCAATGATATTAACCCCTATGAATAGTGACAGTCAATAGGCCAATGGCACTCTTCCCTTGCGAGCGGACTCTTGTCAAAATATGGGTTGCCGCACAGTGTGATGAGAACTCTTACATCAATACTTTTTAGCCGGATTTCTTGAGCTCCAACTAGCCGAACAGTTAAGGCACAAACTTACTGTATTCGTGGTTCCAACCCAGTAAGTTTGCGCCTTTTCAGTGCTCCTGTCTAGGCTTGGACAGCCTGGCACTATCTCGGCCCTCGTGCTTCCTTCGGGTGACATCACAGTCACGTACGCGAAATTTGTTACGGCTGAACGATATGACCTGAGGTTTCTTTACAAAACCGTGTAAACCAGCAAACTGAACCAACATGTTACCGTGCTAAGGCAATTTGACTGAAGCCATAGTCCCCGCTTATGAAGTGTTCTGAATACAATGTTCAGCGTAATACCTGGGTGCAAACATATCAAGAAGTAGGATTCGCTTGGAACCTCCATCCTGCCGACCCAAAGTGCTAAATCGATTCATGTAATAGCCTTCTTGGAGGAGATCTTTTGCGAACCTAGAAAGTTTGTCATGGATGCTTCTGTAGGCAAATTACCGTCTAAAATATGAAATGCCTATCTATTACAATCTAAGGTAGTCGCGTCTCTGGATAGCAGTTTAGCGAGAAATCACAGCTTCCAGTCTGTAAGTAACAGTGACCAACCTGTGACGCCTTGTAACGAACAGTGCACTTCCTATCCAAAGAATGAAATGCTCGTTAAAAAATTCCTCCACGCTGAGTATCACATGAACCGCCGATACCGTCCTTTTGGACAAGTGGGGTACCAGAACTTACCTTGATACCCTCAAAAACGCGAGCTGGACGTTTACGTCTGCTGGGTCACTTCCGTTTGAAAGCCGTATGTGTGACAGCAACGCGCTTTCATCACCTGAGTCCGTTGAATCCGGTCAACCTTCTCGATCACACTACCTAGCCATCTGCAGTTACATCCGGCAATAGTGTTCAACAGCCAGCTGCCAGCAGCGAACACATGTTTTAACTGCTAGGGTACATTGCTCTGCGAAAAGTGAACAAGTATTTTAAACTATCAAGCTGGATGTTCAGTCGATGGACAATGAACAAGGGGGAAATGAAGGATAAGAGCAAGAAACCAAGGTAAGTAAATGGATGGCTTTACAAGCATTTATTTTTGTTGCCTAATCACCTTTGGGTTAGTTTAGCAAAAGCGGCTGCCACATTTTCGGGAGATCTGAGTTATTTTCGTACGGCAGTTACAACCGCTAAACTTGTCATCATGGATGCACTGTGANGGTACATTGCTCTGCGAAAAGTGAACAAGTATTTTAAACTATCAAGCTGGATGTTTAGTCGATGGGCAATGAACAAGGGGGAAATGAAGGATCAGAGCAAGAAATCAAGGTAAGTAAATGGATGGCTTTACAAGCATTTATTTTTGTTGCCTAATCACCTTTGGGTTAGTTTAGCAAAAGCGGCTGCCACATTTTCGGGAGATCTGAGTTATTTTCGTACGGCAGTTACAACCGCTAAACTTGTCATCATGGATGCACTGTGATTTGCTCTTGTTCTTCTAAGTTTAGACTCTATATAGAAAGTGCTGTAGCATGATCAACACTGTCACCAATGAAGCAAACGTGTGTCTTAGATTTATTGTTACTTTAAAAAGCCGTTCTGGCTTGTAACAGGATGCGAACCCAGAAGCTGACGCTATAGGTCTACCACAGTTTGTGAACAACACGGACACTTGAATTTTGATCACACTCTGCCGGTTAGTGTCCAAACTACTTTTACCGATTTATCAAAGTTATAATCTTTTTTTTCCATATTGAGAATATTCGAAATGTTTGGGCATCATTGCATGCAAATTCATGTAACGTCCATCTGCGGGAAAACAAAAAAGTATGACAAGCCGCAAGAGTCATTCAAAGGACTTAGAGTCTGTTCTGCTTTATAACTGTTTCTGGCCGCTGGAGACCGATCGTCCATGAGAAGTGATTTTGCTCTCAATAGATACTGTCAGGGTTCTTGACAATACAATTTTCGCACAAATCGAACACCATCAAAACCAAAGGGAAAATCAGACCCAAGTGAGAAAACTAAATTCATTCACAAAATCCATTACAAGGACGATAACAAACGCCACGTGAGCAAAGTAAAAGAGATTTATCAATAGGAATCAACGAGTACAAACGTGCTACTAGAAGCAAGAGCAAATCTCGCTCGTCTCCGTACACAAACGGCAGGTGATTGGAACAATTTCAGCATGTTGGATCAGGCAAGGACAGAGAAGAAAGCGAATTTAAGCGAGTCTGTCAGTCCAAAAATCAAAGCACACAGAGGTCAGCTTTTTCTGCTAACCAAAATTTGAGACGTACGAGGAATCAAGGAAGAAATCAACAGGTTCAAAGGACAAGTTAGTTGGACTAGAAAGTTATAACTTCAGACCATGGAGAAAACAACGAATATCAAGCCGAAAAGAACAAAAAGGTCAATAAGCTGGAACTGGAAAGAGGGAAGTTGTGTGCGAGAGAACAGACTGCAAGTTGTGAACAGGCCCATGGGAATAAGAAAGCAGCAACCACCAAGAATGGGAGGCCAACAATCAACCAAACACATAACAGGAAAGCGGATCACGACGCACCACCAACCGTAAACGGACCTATCAAAACGTGGGGCTGATGAGAAAAATCATGGTATCTCATGGATCAAATGAACAGAATATATCCAAAGTAGATAAATAGAGGACCATTCAGGTCACGAACAAGCAGGTTTTTGAACAGACACTCAAGTAAAAATCGCAAGGTGCTCATCGAAACTACATAAACCCAAGCGTCAGGAGTGAAATTATCCGTCTAAACTCA
>NW_008751702.1:2239381-2247445 GCF_000715545.1 Opisthorchis viverrini | reverse complement strand
TGGTGGGCGCCACCTCAAGTCATTGTGCCAAAAACGGTTGCGCCTGAACATCCGGACTACAAACTACCGTCTGGAAGATTATATTAGACACAGGGATGTTGACAGTACGTTATACGTTTCTACAATATGGATTCCTCAGGACGTTCCTCCACGGGTCTTTCTTCCGCAAATTTGCACTGTCTCCATCTTGTTTATGATATGTTCTTCGATTTTCTTCAAAAACAGAAGGTATGTTGTCCCAAAATAGTCTGTCGGTCATATCGGTAGAACATCAGGCGAATTGGGCCTAAAACTTCCCATAGTTACACCAGCAACGTGATTAAGCGTGTTGGGTAGCCGTTGAAAGTTTTTTAGGTCCTAATTTCGTTGATGTCTCTTTCGACCAAGTATGTCTTTTTGTACGCGAGTCTGATTGGAACGCCAGGTCAGTAATGCTGAAGTATATTGAATGGTTTTCGTGAGAAAAAACTCGTCCACAAAAGATTGACTGATCACACTGCATATATTAGGATGGCTTGGTCACGTGCCCCGTATGTCAGTTATGACATCTCTAGTTTTCAGGCAATGTGTATTCACTTCGCTCAGTTGACTCTTGCTAGCTGCCTTACCCCTATGCTTCAACTGCAATATACAGATGTGAGGAGCTTGAGAGACAATAGTGTCGGTGGGACACCAGTAACTTCCTCATCACCTACCAGCAGATAAGAGTGGCTGCACGAAATCAGCCCTCCATACCATATCCGACCATTGCCACTGAGGTCATATGCCTGAGGTCAAATGCTGTCTAGGCCCAACAAGCTTGGCACGGTTGCTGCACATGGTGTCAGTGTTATACACGATAGTATGTCACTATTGGACTTACGTAATATACACAGTAGTCCAACAGTATATGGCTTTCTAAGAGAGAACACCTCCGAACTCAGGCCAATTCGGTGCAGTCCCCTGAGATTTGGTCCCTTTGAGAGAATACTCCTCAGCGCTCAAGGAAGGTCCACTCTAAGTGCCTCTGAACAAGCCTGGCCAATCACATGATCGCTTTGTGTATTTTCAAGGTACTCAGGGCGATAATAACATGGTCTTATCTGAATAGTGCATTACTGCCGTAGTTTTTCCCTCACTTAACTTTCTGTTGCTTTATTCTCTTATGAAGCTTGCCAAGATCATCAAACTCCAACGTGACCAAGCTGCTCTTCCCATGGCTGCCTATCGGGTTCCTTTGCTTAGCCACCTGGCCACACATCAGGTGGTTGTGGTTGCGGGAGATACAGGTTGCGGGAAGTCCACTCAAGTCCCACAATATCTTCACAACGGTGATCTGGATTCCAACGATCAACCATGCGGACGCGGTTACAAACACATTGCAGTGACCCAACCACGTCGCATAGCTTGTATCAGTCTGGCTTCGCGTGTCAGCACAGAGCTGCTCAATGAATGTGGTTCAAAAGTCGGGTATCAGGTATGTTACCTATCCAATGGGCTAGCTTGGCTGTCTCTGTCCTCGTTTGCAAGTTATCCATCAAGCGTTTGTATTTAAATTTTACACAATTCGAATTTTTCCAACTGGGTACCAGAGTTTTCTGCACGGCCGTTTTTACACTCAGGTTGTGTGATTTTGACGTACATTACAACTTTCCATCCGTAACACGATAAAAAAACCGCAGAGCTTAAACACCGCGTTCAAAAAAATATTTTAGGTAACCTGTTCTCAGTGTGAATGTTCCAAGCGTGCGGGCCTAGTTTTTGTCGTATGTGATAATTCAAAAACAGATCTGTTCAAACCCTTCCAAAAAATCCACTACTCATTTCGTCTTGATTGGGACTCATCAAAAGAGATGTAGCATGGTTCAATTGCCTGATATTCCTGTTCACAAATATCCCGATTCCCAACACAACTCGGTTCCTGCACTAAACTAATAAAGCCCATTTGTTACTGGTAGGGAAACCCAAGAGGAAATGGATTAAGATCGCTGCTATTCCATATAACCCAGGGACGTCGGAGATCATTCAAAGGACTCTAAACACGGCCAACATAAAAGTAGCTTCTTGGAGGGGCAACACCCGGCGCTCTGCACTGGTGCAATTGAAGGATCGCCTCCCAGCAAGCAGAACCAAGGACTGTCTACGAAATTAAATGTAACCACCGCACTAAGGTCTACACAGGACAGACGGCCAGGATTAAAGAGCACGGTAGAAATGTAAACCGGCCGCCAAGGAACGCAGATGAATATAGAGCGTAACTGAAAGACTCGGCAATTGCCGAACATGCACTGGACATGGGACCCAAAATAGATTTCGAAAATGTTGAGGTTTTGAGGCGAGGACTTCGGTGTGCCCCACAGAGACTGATGGCCGAAGCGGTAGAAATTGCCAAGCATCCCAGTGTCAACAGAGTAGATGGGGTGGAACTGGCAAGCGTGTGGAGAACGGTTTTGGATCAGTCCACCTGACATGTGTTGGTGTGCGGTTGTGAGAAGGAAGAGTATTCATCTTAACTGCACTTAAACTCACCCACCCTCCCTCCCCTATCAACAACTAAATTGTCGTAACACTCACAAGCCTACGAAGACCAACAAAATCTACCAGTGGCACCCGCTGTGAATCATCAATTGAAGCACCTTGAAGTGGAAGACTAATGAACCAAATCCGATCAGAACTAAGCTGAAACTCTCCCAACCCACCAACGCAAGATTTTGGCAACCACACTAACCGACCAGAACCGTCAGTTGACACTCAAAAGTGATCTAGTGTGCTAATATGAAGGCGTCCTACTGATTGGTTCTTTTTCTGCCTCAAAACCTGGACAACTTGGTGACCTGCTCACTTGGCCTGATGAAACTTTTGTCAAGAGCGATAGGTTGCCAAGTTAAAAACTGCCAATTGCTTATCAAACCCTTCTGAAAACCCATCTGAATCATATATACCATACACATAAGTGTGGTTGGCGGCCGGGTGTTGCTAAGTCCAAGTGTGGACTTCTAACCCAACCCGCTATTTTTACCTGGTGAGCCCCGACCAGGACGAAACTATTTATGGAAACCAATTCGCACTAGAGAGGATATTCTGGAACGAGGAAACATTCATGGCCAGTCCCCGCGATCTTAGAGCTGTGTGCGGCCGCACAACGGACACAGAAATTGGTGTATTGGGATTTTTCAGCTGGCCTGTCTGACGAGAGTCGTCGGACTCGCAGTAAATACTTAGGTCATCTAAATGCTTAGTCCGGTTCAACCAAACTATTCTAGTTTCCGTTCAGCAAGGTGGTTGGAATGCCACAGCTTATGGTGTCAAACTTTCGTCTGCCTACTTTTCGGCGGACGTAATGTTGCCTTCGACTGCTGCTCCGGTAACCAGTTCAGAAATCTGTGAAATGGATACTGAATTTCGTTGCATGGGTTGAATCCGGATAAATTTAACAATCAATAGTTTCTCTTTGACAGCTTCTCCTTGATTTGTGAATCAAGCAATCATTTAAATTGTTATTTTATCGTGTTTTTAGGTGATATGAAATCGATCCCAATGATGAGGAAACAATCCTTGGTAGTGTAGATCAAGGTCCTGCATGCTTTGAAATTCATTATAAGACCCAGAAATAAGCAGTTTTGGTTTTTAAGCTCACTGTCCTCAGTTACATCTGAATCGCTTTGGCTCATGCAGCATCTCCGATTGATTTGTTTTGTTTCGTTTTTTCGTCCTTTTCTCTTAGGTTCGCTTCGAACGCTCCCGTACTAAAGCAACCCAAATATTATTCCTCACCGAAGGCTTGCTACTTCGACAAATGCAGTTGGATCCATTTTTGAAGGAGTACGATGCTCTGGTTTTGGATGAGGTGAGTAGGATGATTCAGTTTGAACACCTATATGATGTTATTCTGATCAACGTTTCTTCACGTATCCTTCTATTGCTCATTTCCATCCTGTAGGTTCATGAACGGCATTGGCAAACTGACTGTCTTTTGGGTTTGGTCAAATGTTTGGTCGCTGCTCGTCCGGAACTACGAGTGGTCCTCATGTCGGCTACGATCAATGTCAAACTGTTCTCGTCATTCTTCGGAAATTGTCCAATACTCGAGGTTAGCGAAACACCTTTTTTCACGGATTGTTTTGCTGTTACGATCTACAGAATGCTTCATGATTATTCGGTTTTTGGTGTTGCGTCTGATGGCATCTTTCCACTTGTTTCTTGACAGGTTTATATTCCTTCAGTTTTGCTTTTTGCACATATGTTGCAAATAAGTGATCTTTAATGGAGTTCGAATCACACGACGTCCTTGCTAGATTTTAAGCCTTCATTCATACACATCAAGCCCCCACGACCAGGATTCAGTCTTCTGATATGATTCCGACCCACTGACACTTATTCACGGTGTTAGAGTCGTACTCTTCAGGCTTGGGTTGTTGATTGTGGTTGTGTCCTCATCAATTTGCTTTCCTGCTGAGTCGCTTGTCCAATCATTTCGTCAGGCCTACGTACCCCACAGTATGCTACCACAATAGCTTAAAAGCTGTTGGATACGACCCTTCAAAATGATGGTAATGATGTTGATGACAAGTCCGAGGAAAAATGCATAACATGAGACAGACTAGTTACATCTTTTGAGACTGTCTGCCTTGTTATATCTGCAGATTCGACAATCTGTGGTATCTGCTGCTGACCCGCTCCAGTGCCTAATGCCGGAAACAAAGACTCACAGAAAGGAGCACAACAGCTATATTCCGAACAAGCGAGTGCGAGAGCGTGAGTGCATGCGAGTGCTGAAGTACGACGGTCTCAAGCTATTTATTGGAAGGACTCTGTCTGAACTTGGTCCAATGCTGACGCACACGGTCTGGGTGCGACGTGCTGCATATCGCGGGGGCGTTGTTTGACCTTGATCAACACTGACTCGCGCTTTCTAGGTTTGATGCAAGGCTGTGACGCGCTGCATATTGAGGGGGCGTTGTCTGTCTGGTCAACATCTAGCGGAGCTGAGGGCTTCGGTAGAGTTCGGGCATTCGGTGGTCGCTTTCAGGAAGCTGACCTTCCTGATGATAGCAGTGGCCATTTATCTGCCATAGCTTCACATTTATTCATACAGAAATATTTCTGGACTAAAGATAACAGTTGTTATTTAGTATAGACTACAAAGCTGGGTTTGTTACAGTATGCCCTGAGCTGTTTCATCGCTCCCGTAGAAAGCAGACAGACATGGAGCGCCGGTGGATAGCAGACTTCTGCAACAGTCGTCTATCGTACCCTGTTTCAAATTATTCCATTAACTGAATCCGATTGTTCGGTACAATTGAGACCGTCTTCAAAGAAGATAGGTAAATGACTGTTCACAGAAGAACCGTTTCGGGCAAAGGGCCGACCACTAAGAAGTGCAGTCGAGCTAGCCGGTTCCAACGCAAACTCTCTTGTCACTACGCAAACCTGAATAGGATATAAACACCGGCTCCCAGTCACGAAATTTTACCCTTTAGACGCGACGGGACATCAGACCCCAATTGCCTACACACCACTCTTCCCTAAAAAGGAGGAGGCAAAGCACTGGTAGCAATCTTGACAAATCTACTGCAAATCCCAATGCACCGATGTAAGACACCAATTAAGTGGAGTTTCTCCGTTATAGTCCCGACCCTTGCGGAGACGACCGTGGCATCAGGCTCCTAGCCGCAGCGTCCAGATCGCTCTCCAATATCATCTTGCTTACACTGATCCATTATCAGGAGTGTGATACACTAGAATCAAGCCGGTTCCCTCCCTCCCCCCTTGGATGAGGATGCATTGACTACATATTAACTCCACCACAGGTGCTTGAATGCTGCCACAGCGCAAAACAAAGACATTCCTTGTTGAATGCGTTGGCAGAATACGTTGTGACAGAATCCGTCGCTCAAAGGTGCTTCACATAAATTCGTGTTTCTAAAATCTCTGTGCGCCTTCGCATGCTTACAGGTTCACAGGTAGCTGTCACCCGAGTTCATGACAATGGTTGCTACCACGCCAAGCTGTTCCGTGTCACCCGACTTTGTTGGTGATTTGCTACCCGGATCTTTAACTGCATCTGACTAACCCCAGGTTGAAATTTTCTGGTGGACGTTCGCTCGCGGACACCGAGCACACTGACCATATCTCTGTTCTTGGATCGGATATCTTGAAAATGGCTAGCTGACTCATCCGCATGCTTTGCCGTATACCTCACCTGAAAAGCGTAAAGCTCTACTGCAAGGCTTGTTGGGACCACCCTCAAACTACATACTTGCTGGTTAACCGTTCGATAGTGAACTATTCAAAAAATACAAGCGCTCAGCAACCATCATAGCTGTGTGTTTTAGAGACCTCAGGCGCAGCGCTCGATAAACTGGCGTGAATTCGCTTAGACGTCAGTTGGATAACTGACGTTGAGCACAAGCACAGCTCAATTGTTCGATATTTAACAAAAATAAGACGGCTAACAGTAACAGCTGCTACGGCTCATGCCCCCCTCCTTGAATCCGTATGGCGATTTAGGAGAGCCTAGATTTTATGAAGAACATCTAGCCCACGCTGATCCCTGTGTCGCTAAAGGAAGGTGACATAATCCCCTGTATCTGTGGCGACTTCGGGACAACTCTAAACCCCAACTCAACGGCGTCGTAATCAGAGGATTTATTCAGCAACCTTTTCTCTAAAATTTACTTCGCCACATCCTATGTACGGATCCCATTGAGTCAGGAAACAAGACCGTTCACGACGGTTAACACGCCATACTGGTTACGCCATGGCTTTGCGATTATGTAATTATATGTACGGCCTGCACATACTACCAAGTGTACTCAAGACAGCACTAACTGAAGTAATGGACAGACTTGGTCGTGTTTGTGCCCTAACCGGAAGCGGAGCTTGCGGTATCGATTATATCAAAGCGGTCGTCCCCATTGGCACTCAACGATTCAAACAGGGATGGATTGTGATTGTTCCATCTTTGCTCGCGCATTGATGACTTCCTCGTCATATGAACTCACGCATTATGATCCGTTGTTTCGCACCATTTAAGCTGCCCTCGTACTGATATCCTCCACCACACGCACCCAACCACACTGCTCTCCGCTAAATTGACCTTTGATTCGGCAAAGCAACCTTGGCTGTTTGATGTTTTCTAACCTTTCAGTCGGTCTTTTGTTGCCTATCATATCCCTATGCAGTCCATGCACGTTTACTCCAACAAAAAACCTATCATATTGCAGTCCATGCACGTTTACTCCAACAAAAAATCATTGGTTTACGTTCCGTCTCCAGTGAATTCCTCGAGGTTTTAGGTTAGGTTGATTCCATAGCTAGATCGGGACGATCCAGTACCACTATTAATCCGCAGGCTGTCATACGATTCTTCCATTTTCTTATTATATCCGTCTACTCAGGTTCCTGGTCGATTATTCCCAATAGACTTGAAATATATCCCTCCAACTCCATCTGAAATTGCCCAGTCCAGTGATCGATTGGACCCCAGTCCTTACATCCGACTGTTACAGCGAATCGATGCAAAATATCTGGCCACCGAACGAGGAGACTTGTTAGTGTTCTTACCCGGAATGGCTGAGATACAGGTACGTTTTCCCAACTTATACATGTTTGTAATTATCTTGGACATAGCCATGCCAATAAACCTAACACATACCCTGTAACTCATTTTTAGGCTGTCATGGAGCCAGCCAAAGCTTACGCAGAGCAAACGAAGCGCTGGATCATTTTGCCACTGCACAGCACACTATCCGCTCGTGACCAAGAGAAAGTTTTCCATGTGGCACCGGATGGTGTTCGAAAGTGTGTCCTGTCGACAAACATTGCTGAGACATCCTTGACGATTGACGGTATACGGTATGTTAATTTTGGGTCGGGACTGTTCAAACCCAGTAATATTCTATCAGTTTGATCAAGCTAATTTAGTTGAGAGGCCATATCACGTCAGGCGGGATTACCTGGGTCATGATGGAGTGAGCCATGTGAGATTCACTTCTGTCCGTTTGTCTTGTTGTGAACCAATGAATCGGTAGATGGATCAATCATCAGAACTCTCATTGAGCTTGTTCAGGCTTATTCGATAAG
>NW_008751702.1:2233777-2237111 GCF_000715545.1 Opisthorchis viverrini | reverse complement strand
GGTAGTTTGTAGTCCGGATGTTCAGGCGCAACCGTTTTTGGCACAATGACTTGAGGTGGCGCCCACCACCACCACCACCACCTAAGTTGAATGGCAGTTATGTACAGGAGCCGTGATGTACCTTGGTCACATTTGCTTCGAATGACCCGCTGAAGTTTTTGCAGAAAGCTCCAGAAATCATTGTATGCGTTGGAATGCCTGTGGAGGTAAAGCTCTATTTAGGATAACCAACCGTGGAATAGGTGCTCTGCTGTGTGTTGGAAAAAAGATGTCACTCAGCGACTTCTTTTTGATGGTGTAATCACACAAACAGTCCGAGTCGAAGAAGTCCATGGATTAGGTATCCAGAAAGGCTTCAAAGGAGTTGCCCCAAACCAAAATGAACATGAACTTGGTAACGCTGGATGAGTCCTGTAACGAGAAAAAGATGGGGTGGAGCGCTGCCAACTATCGTAGAACGGATGTAAATGCGAATTACTGGACAAACTGAGTCGCACAGAAGTGCTACAGAAAATCCAGGAATACCAACAAATGAAGCAGTATTTCACAGGCCCTAAGGTGACAAAGACAGGCGACGCCAAGAGTCAAGCTGATTTCCTGCGTTTTTTGCGTCCACTACAGGCTCGTTTTCTTGAAAATGGGCAGTATTACTGATTCTGTGATTGTCTAAAACAGTTTCCCTCTCCCAAATAGAGGAAAATGGCTCAGACAAGCACCGACTGACAACCTAACTTCCACTCTTAAACAATCAGGGTAAAAAGTCATTCAGATCGGGACTCAATGACACCCCGTCACGAAGAGACTGAACTTTATTGTAGTGTAACGGTTAGTGTGCCTCTGTGACCCATTGAGCTATACTGCATAGTGTCGATGAGGCACTCAGTCTCTCATACCAGGCTGGTCAATCATTAGAGATGTGACAGTCTCCTGCCCCCCCCCAGGCAAGGGGTTAGAATATAGGGCGTAGAAATGGCAATACATTTGCATTTCCCGCCAAACACCGCTGCCTTGCGGTTAGGCCTTTGAGCCAAAGGCCTTGGTTGGGGAAACTAATCACCCTCCTGTCTAGCTGTGGGCGCACTGACGGTAATCCAGGCCGCGTACAACTATGATACCAACGTCTAACAATAAACTCATGCCTCATCAGCCGTCGCGTCGTGCTATCAGCCGGGATAACAGATGGCTACGGTTGGTACACTGGATTCTCCCCGCAATGATGTATGCTGTCTTTCGGAAACAAGGATACGGGAAGCAAGCACTGTAACTGGACCGATTGTTCCCTTACTCTCTTTCGGGTTCGGGCAGCGCTCCCCTGGCGATGCACAGGCCGCTGCAGCTGAGCATGCTAAGGTTGGTATTGTATTGAGCGGCCGGGCGGAAGGCCTTTACTTGATGGGACAGCCGTTGACAGTGGCCTCCGAGCCATTCGTCTGGCAACGTCTGTGAGATAATCGCAAGAACGTGAGGTCCATTGCACTCCGTTTATTGTGTTTGATTACAGCCCAACTGAGTGTAGCTCTGAATCCGCCAAAGACGGTTTCTATGACAATCTGGACGCTTTTTTACAACGGACTAACGGCTTAGGTATGGTTGCAGTTGCTGGTGAAATGTATGCTCAAGCAAGTCGGCTACGCTCTGCTGATTGGATGGTCGTCTTGGATTGGACACGAGACGCAGAGACAACGGAGATCGTCTCCTTCAGATATGTGCCGATCACAGACTGTTCCTTTGCAGTACGAATTTCCGGAACAGTGGAAATCGCTTGACAATGTGTTGCCCACCAACAAACCGGCGCCGGATCCAAATAGACCACATCGCCGTCAGTTATCGGTGGCAAGGGTCAAGTACTTCCTTGTCGCTCCTTCTAGAACACAGTGTGGACTTCGACCATGCACCTGTACGCTGCTGCCTTTCATTGCGATCTTCAGGTCTACACAAAACGCGTGCACCTTACAGAACCATAGAGAAGCTGGTGGACCCAGAAATTAAACGTAACTATCAGAACTGGCCCCTCGAACGCCTGCCAGATAGTTAGATATCAGATATAAATGGCCACTGGCAAAAGATGTTTAAAGCACTACTCACAGCCGGAACTTCTGTTCTCGCTACAACCCAGGAGCCGTGATGTACCTTGATCACATTTGCTTCGAATGACCCGCTGAAGTTTTTGCAGAAAGTTCCAGAAATCATTGTATGCATTGGAATGCCTGCGCAGGTAAAGCTCTATTTAGGACAACAAACCGTGGAATAGGTGCTCTGCTGTGTGTTGGAAAAAAGATGTCACTCAGCGACTTCTTTTTGATGGTGTAATCACACAAACAGTCCGAGTCGAAGAAGTCCATGGATTAGGTATCCAGAAAGGCTTCAAAGGAGTTGCCCCAAACCAAAATGAACATGAACTTGGTAACGCTGGATGAGTCCTGTAACGAGAAAAAGATGGGGTGGAGCGCTGCCAACTATCGTAGAACGGATGTAAATGCGAATTACTGGACAAACTGAGTCGCACAGAAGTGCTACAGAAAATCCAGGAATACCAACAAATGAAGCAGTATTTCACAGGCCCTAAGGTGACAAAGACAGGCGACGCCAAGAGTCAAGCTGATTTCCTGCGTTTTTTGCGTCCACTACAGGCTCGTTTTCTTGAAAATGGGCAGTATTACTGATTCTGTGATTGTCTAAAACAGTTTCCCTCTCCCAAATAGAGGAAAATGGCTCAGACAAGCACCGACTGACAACCTAACTTCCACTCTTAAACAATCAGGGTAAAAAGTCATTCAGATCGGGACTCAATGACACCCCGTCACGAAGAGACTGAACTTTATTGTAGTGTAACGGTTAGTGTGCCTCTGTGACCCATTGAGCTATACTGCATAGTGTCGATGAGGCACTCAGTCTCTCATACCAGGCTGGTCAATCATTAGAGATGTGACAGTCTCCTGCCCCCCCCCAGGCAAGGGGTTAGAATATAGGGCGTAGAAATGGCAATACATTTGCATTTCCCGCCAAACACCGCTGCCTTGCGGTTAGGCCTTTGAGCCAAAGGCCTTGGTTGGGGAAACTAATCACCCTCCTGTCTAGCTGTGGGCGCACTGACGGTAATCCAGGCCGCGTACAACTATGATACCAACGTCTAACAATAAACTCATGCCTCATCAGCCGTCGCGTCGTGCTATCAGCCGGGATAACAGATGGCTACGGTTGGTACACTGGATTCTCCCCGCAATGATGTATGCTGTCTTTCGGAAACAAGGATACGGGAAGCAAGCACTGTAACTGGACCGATTGTTCCCTTACTCTCTTTCGGGTTCGGGCAGCGCTCCCCCTGGCGATGCAC
>NW_008751702.1:2228650-2233654 GCF_000715545.1 Opisthorchis viverrini | reverse complement strand
CGGGCGGAAGGCCTTTACTTGATGGGACAGCCGTTGACAGTGGCCTCCGAGCCATTCGTCTGGCAACGTCTGTGAGATAATCGCAAGAACGTGAGGTCCATTGCACTCCGTTTATTGTGTTTGATTACAGCCCAACTGAGTGTAGCTCTGAATCCGCCAAAGACGGTTTCTATGACAATCTGGACGCTTTTTTACAACGGACTAACGGCTTAGGTATGGTTGCAGTTGCTGGTGAAATGTATGCTCAAGCAAGTCGGCTACGCTCTGCTGATTGGATGGTCGTCTTGGATTGGACACGAGACGCAGAGACAACGGAGATCGTCTCCTTCAGATATGTGCCGATCACAGACTGTTCCTTTGCAGTACGAATTTCCGGAACAGTGGAAATCGCTTGACAATGTGTTGCCCACCAACAAACCGGCGCCGGATCCAAATAGACCACATCGCCGTCAGTTATCGGTGGCAAGGGTCAAGTACTTCCTTGTCGCTCCTTCTAGAACACAGTGTGGACTTCGACCATGCACCTGTACGCTGCTGCCTTTCATTGCGGTCTTCAGGTCTACACAAAACGCGTGCACCTTACAGAACCATAGAGAAGCTGGTGGACCCAGAAATTAAACGTAACTATCAGAACTGGCCCCTCGAACGCCTGCCAGATAGTTAGATATCAGATATAAATGGCCACTGGCAAAAGATGTTTAAAGCACTACTCACAGCCGGAACTTCTGTTCTCGCTACAACCTAGCCAACTTCATCCAAACAGTTGATCTCTGATAGGAACATATGTTCGTTGGAGGCCCGGCGACAGATTCCCCCTAACCGCAACCACAACTCCGCCCGACGTCAGGTGGAACTGAGTGTCCATGTAAACCAAGAAGCATGGTGGGTCCGAAAGGCCAAAGAAATGGGAGATGCAAAAAATGCTGAACACGTCCGTAAGATTTTCCACTTTATTCGTTCGACTAGTCCTCGGAATCCTCCTGTCAGCGAAATTATCAGGGACACGAATGGTTCCCTGATATTCAACAAAGCGGATCCTATGGACCGTTCAGCGCAGTGATTAAACAGCAATCCTGTTGGCTAACTGTTACCTCCAATCCGTAATCCTAGCCCTCAACGGAAAGGCGGATTGTAAATATGGAGCATGGTATGGAGATAAGCTCAGTGGTTAAGGCCTGAAAGGTCCGTGTTTCGAACCCGACCTCAGCATCTTGACTGCTCCTGTCTAGACTTGAGCAACCTGGCAGTGTCCAAGCCCTCGTGCCTCCTTCCGTTGGTATGGCAGCCAGGCACCGAATTGGTGCTACAGCTAGATGATTTCTATTTTTTCATTTAATAGGCAGCCGCCTTCAACCTCGGAAGTTTCCGCGTGTATATCATCGTGCTGCTGGTCCTGACGACCTTCCACCACTTTTTTCAAGAGTGGCGGTGGGCTTCTCAGTCAGTGCCCGTGTATCTTGTTTGGGTTTATCTAAGTTAGACCACCCCAGACAACTAGGGTGAGACGGTAGAAGTGACCATTTTCAAAGAGGGTATTCGCAGTGAATGTAGCAACCACAAGGGTGTCAGTTTGACTTCTGTCGTAACAAGGCCCCTGGCGTCACTGATTACTCGTCGTCTTACGGTAGCACGCGACGCCTCGACTCATGGGACTCAAGCGGGATTTCGACCGGGTAGAGGCTGCATTGACCAAATCTTGACAACGCCAGATGTACAGACGACCCACAGTCTTGGTATCCCTTGACTTCAAGGGTACGTTTAATTCCGTCGATCGGTCAGTGCTGATAACTACACTTGCTCAACAGGGTATGCCCCAGAGGTTCGTGAGCATAATCTGACCTCTTCACCCGCATACTTCTGGGCGGATGAGTGTATGGTGAGCTCTCCAAAAGCTTCCCTACAAAAAATGGTGTCTGACAAGGATGTACACTCTCACTATTCTTGTTCAACTTCATCATTGGTGAAATAATGAGGCAAACGCTGGAAGGTCTTCAAAACTCCTTACCGAGCTGGAGTACGCAGATGGCATCACACTCAGCTTTGATGACCAGAGAGAAGCACAAGCCCTGTCAAATAGACTGACCATCATCATACCATCTTTTCGTATGCACATTGCGCCTTCAAAGTGGATGCTTTAGATCGTGCAGTCTTCGAGCATTTTCCTTGCAATTCAAGAGGGATCACTGGAGAATGCGGAAAGCTTTACATAACTCGGTAGCTGTATCAGCTCTGACGGGAATGTGTCTGATGAAGTCAGTGCAAGAATCTCAATGGGTCGAATCACGTTTGCTAATTTGCGTCACTTGTGGCGTCAAGTAGACATATCACTAGATTTGAAGGGTCGCGTGTACCAGACTACACTAAGGGCTGTGTTGTGTAGCTGCGTGAACCTCTGCGAACCGATGTGGAGTCCTCAGATTTTTGACACCCGATGTCTCATATTTGTTGCTGGTCTTGAATGGCACCAACGGATTAGTAACGAGGTGATTAGAAAACGGGTATGTGGTTGTACAATCGAGAATAAAAAACAACCAGTACCATCAGTCGCGGTGGCTCCTCCAGATGCTACGCATGCCGAAACACCGCCTATCTACATGAACTTTGTTCTCCGTGCCTCCTTCGGAATGGCGCAAACCGCGGGGTGGATAACGCATGATTTGACAGAATGGTGCGAAAGAGATAACGAAGAGTTTGGGTGTTATGTGTCTTCCAGGATGGGTTCTCCGTGACCTCGCCTGCTCTTGGCTGGAGACATTGCAAGAAATGACGGCTGATCAATGTCAGTGGCGTTCGTGCTGTCTTTCCTTTCAGAATGACTGATTAAGTGCTTGAAGGTGTAGGTAATTCAGAATACCTGACGTAAACTAGTTCTAGGTATCTCCCTCACCCATACTTTAATATTTTCACTCTAAGGATTGGAAAATAATTATAGCAACTTTATGGTTGTAGGGCAGTGGAGCATCAGTGTCAACATTGATGTTGCTGTTTCCGATGATGAAGAGGGCGCCTGAGAGGTGTATAGTCATAAATACCCGCTTAGCCTAGGATAAGCTGAGTGGCAGCTGTGGCCAAGAGGAATGTTGTTCACAGTACTCGGCTCGCTGGCCAATGCGTCCTTTATTGAAGATGGTCGCATAGGTTTTAGCTTTGATGATTTCACACACTGGTGGTTCTCAGGGACTGGCCGCACGGCATCCAACACTCATCCCATGTTCATTGCTTTCTGTGTCCACCAAGCTATTTGGTCAGCATGCACAGTAAATCTTACTTGACGTCTTATGATTCGCAGGGTTTAAGTAGGTGAGGAGTCAAAGGCAGCATGTTTTCGAGGCTCAAACAGTGCTACAGTTCTCTCATACTATTTGCTTGGCTGATGCTGGCGATGCCGAGTCTCAGATGAAGTTCACAGCATTGTGTAAATTGAATCTGTTCCAGCACGAACTGAAATCCGAAGGCGCAGCAGTTGGAAGAATGTCCAAAAGATGTTGATGATGCGTCCTTGCAAGTTCGGAATCTGCTTATCTCTCCGTTGTTAGGAGAGTTTTCAGCCACTCGGCGGCCTCGAAAAGCGAACTGTCTCTGGAAGATGGTAAGGTGAAAAATCATTCAAACATTCCAGGAGCAGTGGTAATCGGCTATTGGCCGAGACGATCGGTAGCTAATGCCGATGCGATCAATTTTGGTCCACGGCTGGAAGGCTGCTGGAGGACAGGGCTGATGCCATTACCACGTCCTCGTAAACAATTTCACGTTAGTTCGTCCCATATAAATTATACCTGCACGATAAATACCTCATTTTCGACTGTATAGTTGTATATTGTCGCTAAATGGCGCTTTAGGTATCACTGAGTTGTGTCAAAAGCACTCTCGTCACACGTATGTGGAGACCGTGTAAGTCACCGGGGATTATATTTTAAAAGACGTAACACCTTAGGCAAAGACGGAGTGCGACTGGAACAAACGCTTAAAAACGCTGTTGCAGTGCATACGAACCAGATTAAGGTTCTATTTGTTGAAATCCTAAGAAGCCTTTCATTAACTCATAGGTCACAAAAATGCAAAATCAAAAAGTTGTGGTAATAGTGACATCTGGAGGACAGCGTAGCTAGGCGATTTCGACCATTACTCCGAATCATTCGAACGTGCCGAATACCAGCCAGGAGTAACCGCCGGGTAAGCGTAATTGGGTGGGAAGCGCGGAGCCAAAGGTCAGTCCTGATTGGTTCATATTCTGTCCACTCACCAGACAGTCATGGGGCCAATGACCGCACAATGGCCGATGCGATCAATTTTGGTCCACGGCTGGAAGGCTGCTGGAGGACAGGGCTGATGCCATTACCACGTCCTCGTAAACAATTTCACGTTAGTTCGTCCCATATAAATTATACCTGCACGATAAATACCTCATTTTCGACTGTATAGTTATACATTGCCGCTAAATGGCGCTTTAGTTATCACTGAGTCGTGTCAAAAGTACTCTCATCACACGTATGTGGAGACCGTGTAAGTCACCGGGGATTATATTTTAAAAGACGTAACACCTTAGGCAAAGACGGAGTGCGACTGGAACAAACGCTTAAAAACGCTGTTGCAGTGCATACGAACCAGATTAAGGTTCTATTTGTTGAAATCCTAAGAAGCCTTTCATTAACTCATAGGTCACAAAAATGCAAAATCAAAAAGTTGTGGTAATAGTGACATCTGGAGGACAGCGTAGCTAGGCGATTTCGACCATTACTCCGAATCATTCGAACGTGCCGAATACCAGCCAGGAGTAACCGCCGGGTAAGCGTAATTGGGTGGGAAGCGCGGAGCCAAAGGTTCAGTCCTGATGGTTCATATTCTGTCCACTCACCAGACAGTCATGGGGGCAATGACCGCACAATGGTCACAGTTACAAAACATTTGGGAGTAAAACAAAACATTTTATAGAAGAATGTTTAATTTTGTTTCATGTATCCTCATGCCAAAAATTGTCCTAATCTACTTTCATATTTTTGCAGC
>NW_008751702.1:2205630-2221334 GCF_000715545.1 Opisthorchis viverrini | reverse complement strand
CAGTCCATGCACGTTTACTCCAACAAAAAATCATTGGTTTACGTTCCGTCTCCAGTGAATTCCTCGAGGTTTTAGGTTGGTCCTATTCCATAGCTAGATCGGGACGATCCAGTACCACTATTAATCCGCAGGCTGTCATACGATTCTTCCATTTTCTTATTATATCCGTCTACTCAGGTTCCTGGTCGATTATTCCCAATAGACTTGAAATATATCCCTCCAACTCCATCTGAAATTGCCCAGTCCAGTGATCGATTGGACCCCAGTCCTTACATCCGACTGTTACAGCGAATCGATGCAAAATATCTGGCCACCGAACGAGGAGACTTGTTAGTGTTCTTACCCGGAATGGCTGAGATACAGGTACGTTTTCCCAACTTATACATGTTTGTAATTATCTTGGACATAGCCATGCCAATAAACCTAACACATACCCTGTAACTCATTTTTAGGCTGTCATGGAGCCAGCCAAAGCTTACGCAGAGCAAACGAAGCGCTGGATCATTTTGCCACTGCACAGCACACTATCCGCTCGTGACCAAGAGAAAGTTTTCCATGTGGCACCGGATGGTGTTCGAAAGTGTGTCCTGTCGACAAACATTGCTGAGACATCCTTGACGATTGACGGTATACGGTATGTTAATTTTGGGTCGGGACTGTTCAAACCCAGTAATATTCTATCAGTTTGATCAAGCTAATTTAGTTGAGAGGCCATATCACGTCAGGCGGGATTACCTGGGTCATGATGGAGTGAGCCATGTGAGATTCACTTCTGTCCGTTTGTCTTGTTGTGAACCAATGAATCGGTAGATGGGTAAATCATCAGAACTCTCATTGAGCTTGTTCAGGCTTATTCGATAAGTCAGCAACACCGAACGTCATTCTGCCTTATGTGTGTGTGTTGTGCTGATGAAATGTTTCTGGTTTTTTAGTTATGTCTATGGATTATCTGAAAAAAGGAGGCGTTTGTGTGTTGTCTGATGAAATGTTTCTGGTTTTTTAGTTATATCTATGGATTATCTGAAAAAAGGAGGCGTTAACGCCTTAGAAAAAACCACAGGGATTCCATGTTTGGTAGATGAAGCAGAATTCTCAACCACATGAGGTTTTAGGGTATGTGATCAACACCAGTGAGCGACAGTCTTTGTATTTATCGTTACCTGTAAGAGAAATCGGCCATCCTCTTACGCCTTTTTAATCCCTCCCCCATTTCTTGCGACTGTCCTGTTCCTAAGAATTTCACAGTGATCTTAGAATCTAAAACAGTAATTTTTCAATGCCTGCTTTTGGCAACTTATGTTCATCGCCGTACGGAACCCTTCTTTTTGGATTTCTGGGAGGTGGCCAACCCTTGACCTGGCAGAGGGGCATGAAGGAGATTACGAAACACGGGTGCTATCGGTACCACTCGCCTTCCAGGATGGGGACCGCGTGATCCTCACTGCGCCTGGTTGGAGATCCTGCAAGATATAGCTGTCAACCGATGTCCACCCTTATTCTTTTCTTCACAATAAGACTTTCAAATAAATCACGGTTGTAAGGCAGTGAAGCATCGGTGTGAACACTGATGTCATGATGTCGATGGTGGATGATGATGATGAAAACGATGATGATGATGATGATCATATGCCGAAATTGTCAGGCGTGAGCGAATCCTAGCCTAGGTGCATCAAAATTCCAGTACTTAGTTCCTGCTGCCGACTGATTCGCTGAGTCTTACATTGAAGAGCCTTTGTCCCTGGTGGGCTCGCGCACAGACTGCAATACAGTACCCACTATCTGCTTCGACTTCGAAAGGTCGCACAGTTCGATCCAAAATTTCTTTTCAGTAAACTTATCAGGCATTTGGTGATAGTACTTTTGATTCTGAGGTCCACTTGTTCCAGGTTTCCGCTTAGGAATGTGTCTTCGGAGAATTGCTCAAGTCTTGTGGGAACATCGGACCAATAGTGCTGAAATACGTCGTACCGTTTTGAGAGGAAATAATTCACCCACGATAGATGAACTGATCACACTCCCTAGGTTGCACCCGCTTGGTCCCGTGTTCCATAGGCCTGTCAACCGAATTCCTCGGACATCCATCTTCGCACAACCACCCGAGGGTTGGAAACGAACCAGAGTAGGTCCAGCATTGACTTGGTAGTGAAGTATGAAAGCCATTGCCAGCAAACTCAGCGGCGCTGGTCATTGCCATTCTCCGTGGATTGCAAAACGGAGACGGAACACATTATCAAACATGGCCAAGTCGAACCCTCGATGGTGGGCATGCCTCCAAGCTCTTGCCTTCAAATACACAGCTCCCCCTCCCAATTTCCTCAGTGTCAAGTTCACCGTCACTCCTTGATTCACGAGTCACTTATACCAGCCACTGTTTCCAGTGCGTAGTTACCCACCCCATAACTTCTCAGGTCACCAGCGAACGAAACTGTGATAGCCACTGTACAACATGGACGCGGTTTACAGCCGAAAACAATGTTGATTTCTTGGTTGTTGATCAATTGGCTGCTCATCTGTTCACCGAGCTTGGCAATCGACTTGCAAACGTTTCGGCACCATACAAGGAGACATCATTAGTGCGCAGTTGGGTGAGTGATGATGATGTCTCCTCGAATGGTGACGAAACGTTTGCAAGTCAATTGCCAAGCTCGACGAGCAGATCAACAGCCACCTGATCGATAACCAATAGACTTACTCGAGCTACCAGTATTTCGACGCATTACCAATGATGATTTCTGTGCTACTGTAGTGGCAGCCCACTTAATCGATCACCTCGAAATATCAAACTCCCCTCTTTGATGAAAAATGTCGGAAAAACATTGCTTGAAATGTAGCTGGTGAAGATACAAACTCACTACGCAACCTGATCTGTCAAAATACAAATCCGTCCAACAGGCATGTATATCACCAGAGAAATAGAGAATGTGAGAACATTCGTGGGATAAGGTCTCGGGTCGGTGAATGAAATAAGTTACTCCTTCCATAGTGACCCCCTCCGTAATTAGTCCATTGTGAGGCAACGTAATTTATACGTCTTCACTTACACCTATCCACCACTACCTCTTATTCGGTTGAGTTTCTATCTCTATGCGGTCACGTTAAAGATGGAGCCCCGCGCTCAAATTCAAATTTGCTTTTGATGGTTTGGACCTTTTTTGTGTGCACTTGCATATGTACCTCAAAGTTTGGCATTTTGTCGACTGCATCGCTGGATAACACTTCCGGGCTATACTGCAGATGTTCGCCGGCCTTCATAGCCTAGGGGGCGAGATGACTCAGTGGTTAGAGCGAGCATTTACTGGCCGGAATGTTCGTGTTTCGAACCCGACCTCTGCCTTTCGATTTCCCCTGTCTGGGCTTGGGTAACCTGGCAGTATTCCAGCCCTCGTACTTTCTTTGGGTGGCATGGCAGCTATGCACAGAAGGGGTATTACAGTTTGACTATTCTTATTATTATTCGTTTTATTATTATTATTACTACAACCCAGGCAGCACAAGTTGCGGTTACATTCCAGTCTGAACAGGGATCTTGTTACCCTAGTGTAACGGTGATACTACTGATCGGGAGGCACGCGAGTAGTATGTGTTGTTCGTAGAATTTCGCTTTGCATCGACTGGAAAAGGGAGTTCTGTTGCGGAATTCGTGGGGCCACTTTGTAACATTTGCTTGNCTGGCAGTATTCCGGCCCTCGTGCTTTCTTTGGGTGGCACGGCAGCTATGCACCGAAGGGGTATTACAGTTTGACTATTCTTATTATTATTCTTGTTATTATTATTACTATTACTACAACCTAGACAGCGCAAGTTGCGGCTACATTCCAGTCTGAACAGGGATCGTGTTACCCTAGTAGTCAAGTAATTATCCAGCAGAATGACCATTTGTTTGGGAGGGTTGATAAAGAGAGGAAAGCAGAAGCTCTTTTCCAGCATGATCATCCAGGCTGTATTTTGAAGACTTATCGAGATACCAGTGCTCTACCGTCCTGATTGATAATACAGAGCAACATATATGAACATCTGCAGGAAGACCCGATACCAGTCCTCAGTGGTCGGTGACTTGAATACCTGCGTAGGTTGAAGGTGGTTATACGATCCATCGGATGGAGAACAACGGACTCTGTCACTTTTGCAACTTTCTTGGCTTCGTAGCCATAAACTGGCCCCATGTCCATAATGCCGAAAGTTTTCCAGTCCATCTGCCTTCTCTGATCACTCTGTTTCACCGAATTCTATCCCCTTTTGATTCATGTCTCGGTTCGAAAAATTATCCTTGTTCAAACTTGATAGTCTCAAGCAATCGTCTCCCGTTTCGGCAACGAAGACAGGAGCACCCTTACCCTACCCTTACAACCAGTAATTCAATAGTCCCATCTCAGAGGATCTCTTCCGTTGATAAATGTGCTTCTATGTATCTAGAGGTAGTGGAACATTTCTTCAGGAATGAACTGGAGTCCTGAATTAGTTGTATTATTGTGACTCAACACCGTCACCTGTTTAAACTCGCACAGATTCGTTGCTGATTCTGGAAGAGTCAAGGAGCTCAGCTGGGATGCCACGGCGCGTATGAGACGTCTCAAAGAGTTCCCAGTTTCCAAGGCGAGTGCAGATCAACGGAAGGGTCGTGCCGGACGTACAGGCCCTGGTGTCTGCTATCGATTCTACACTCAAGAAGATTACGAAGAATTCGAGGTATGTTTTCTACGTTTACCTTTTACTTGAATCGAATCCATTATTCCTTGTTTGTCTGACGCTTTTCGGCAGCTGAGTTTACGCGGACTTACACCCACATCTTCACTTAGATTTCACGTATTGTTGTCGTCACTGGTTGGGTTACAGTGCGACTTCCACATGCCTCGATGTCCAGTCTATTTGACCGTGTTCAATGTCCGCATTCTGAAGCAAGCAGGTCAACCAGCTGCTCTTGGTTTCTCACTGGACTCGAGTATCTCCATTTCACGATGACTCGATAGGTCTTTATCAGGGAGCCTAAGTACCCCTGGTTCGGACACGTACCAAAGATTGATAACGTGACCTTCGAAATCATTTAATCCCCTTTATTGTTTCCGCTAATTCAAACAAGCCACAGGCACCTGTGGATGAAACCAACCTCTGTCCAAACGTACCAGGTGCTCACAAGTGGCGTTATGCTTCGCTGGTTGATTCAGTAGGTTGGTGCTTTGCGAATCAGAGGTGAAATTCAAGTGCAGAATTGTGACAAGGCGAAGATTCGCTTAACTCAGTTGACAGGATACGCACCACATAAGCAGGAGATGGCAGGTTCGAGTTCCGGTCTCCAGTCTTTTCGTCAGTACAGCGTACACTTTTTAGGTGAGTCGATCAATGTGGTAGATGGAAATGCACTGGGGTACGTCCGTTGTTGGTTTATCAGATGATCGGTGATCTGAATGCAAGCTAATTGTCAATCTCGGCGAATGCATGCTAATTACTAAAGCTCGGATCAACGACCATCTGATCAATCTGTCACCTGCTCGGACGTAGATTTCAGTAGACTAACGAGTGTGGAGTCCTCCCAGCCCGTGAAGACCAGAGAGGCTCTCGATAGCCTCCAGCCTATATCACCGTTGTTTGCCGAGCCGAGTTCCCAAGAGTGTTGTACACTCTATATTGCACTGTGGATCGGAAACACGGTCGAAGATGAAACATAGTTTTCACTGTTGGATTAACAGTGTCACAGGAGCATTGAATGGGTCCAGTGGGAGAGCGGGATTGGTGGTGCTGAATTGCATGGGAAGGTTTTCGGAGTGTGCAACTCACCCACGATAGACGAACCTTGGGCTATGCTGGTCACTGCCCGTGCTTCGCATGTCAGAGGACTTATTGCCCTCTTTCAGCGATCTGCAATCTGGAAGTGACCTAAAAGTAGCCAGTCTGAAACTTGACAATGAAACATGAAGGCACTGACCTGTAAACTTGGTCGTGCTGACAACCGACGACCCAAGAGTGACTCGTTACCCTGATAAACCTGACGGGATCACACATTCAGTGGCGGGGTTGCATTAAGTCTGTCATCTTCAGTGCTTAGCAGCTCCGATCACTCCACCCAAACTAAAACCGAACAAGTCAGTGTCAGTGAATTCGTTATGCTATCTCTAATGTCGATTTGTCCCCGTGAACGAAAATTTAACAGCTTGAACCAACGTGCGTTGTTCACAGAGGTGGCATGGACCAAGCAGATTGCCCGTAAGATCATTGGGGGTAAGGCCCCAAGGAGGCAACTCGTGATCAAATGTGTACGCAAGAGTCCACAGGTGGTTTGAGGAAACCCCATCTCTACATACCTGGGACCGTCGCCGCCCGTTACCAGAAGTCCGCCGAGTCGCTCATCCGTATATGATAGAAAACTGAACTGGAAACACGTGGTCTCTTACTGGGAAAGTGTGCAAACTTCTGTTTCTCTGATGATTTTGGTTCATCCCAGGATTCAGATTTCAAAATAAAACCGTGTAGTAATCTCTCCAATGGGCAAACCATTTATACAAGTTCAAATCAGTTGATCAGATCAGATGATTACTTTTTATCGAGACATAAGTACCGAGTCACTTTCATGGATTCAATTTGATAGCTTCGATTTAAGGTTGAACTGGCGATGTTAATACTGTAGAACTCAGTGTGCTGCCGTCCCTGCATTCTCCTGCCCGCTTCACCTCTCTGTTCGGGTTTTTCGATTCCATTCATAATTTTTACATGAGTTTGAAAGTGTCTTATCTCAGTTTTAAAACAATTTGAGTCCAAAGGGGTTTAAAACATTTGCTTCTGTTACTTGTCCTGTTGTAAAGAAGTACATTCCCCTGTAAAGTGAATTCCCTAGGAAGTTTTTTCAGATCGGGCTGTCGTCAAACAACTTGAATAGCTAGGGGAATTCAGGTGATTACGCATGATTCTCTTGGGGGACTTCAAAATACCAAAGGCTTAGGCGTACATCCTAAGTAGTGCTTAGACCTCTTAGAGACGCTTCTGCTACTTGTCCTGTTGTAAAGAAGTACATTCCCCTGTAAAGTGAATTCCCTAGGAAGTTTTTTCAGATCGGGCTGTCGTCAAACAACTTGAATAGCTAGGGGAATTCAGGTGATTACGCATGATTCTCTTGGGGGACTTCAAAATACCAAAGGCTTAGGCGTACATCCTAAGTAGTGCTTAGACCTCTTAGAGACGCACTTCGAAACAACCATCTTAACAATAATCCTGGAAAACGTGACTCACATCGCAGTCCGAATTACTTTCCAAATCCATGTTCAGCGTTTCAGTACCCCGGAGATCCGACGTGTGCCCCTGGAAACTCTGGCGCTCCAAATGATGGTGATGGGCCTACCGGACGTGACCCGATTTCCGTTTATCGAACCTCCAGAATCCAAAAGCTTAGAGGAAGCATTGGAACGTTTGCAGGTAGGTTTTTGTGTTTTTACCCACAACACCGCACACAGCCAATATCGACTAACCCAGCCGAGCACGGTTTACTCAAACTAAAAGGTAGTATACTCCGTTCACCGAATAACGGTCTGTTGCCGAACGCAAATCTGAGTACTACCGTTGCCTTCGGGTAGGCCCATTCACACGGATATACCGTGTTTCAACCAGGAATCTTCTAAGAGGGGATTCGCTCCTTTTTTCTTCCTCTCTTCAAATTTTGACGTAGTCATCCTTACTCAGTGTGAACTGGCACCGGAATTTCCCAGGTTCATTCTCATGCAAATCTGTTGCCATTCGGTCGAATATGGGCCTTGCACCTCCTGTGTTTTCAGTTGCTACTGTTAACACTATCCAGAAATCCATGCAACGTTTTGGAACTTTCATCAGATGACATACAAAGAAGCTTCTGTCAGCCCCTTGATTTGCATATCTTTTTCCCTTTTCAGTCGCATGGCGCTTTGGCCAGACAAGATAACGGTGACGGTTCACGCTCTTCGGCGCCATCGCCAAATGAGCAAACGCTGCTTACGGTCACCCCACTCGGTCGTCTATTAGCTGATCTGCCGGTAGAATTTTCCTTGGGACGCATGTTGATCATGGCCTCCTTGCTCGGGTTAGTCGAACCTGTGCTCAGTTTGGTGGCTGGCATGTCAGTCCAGAACCCACTCACTCCAACCACGGCCTTCACCGGTACGGAACGACTGAGGCGAACCGAATCCCTCGCGGATTATGAAAGTGACCATGGTGACGCGTTCACCGTGATGAGAGTGTTTGACGAATGGCTAAGAGTGTGTCTCTATCTTTTGTCCGCAATCCAATTTTTCCACCATGGTTTTTTAATGGCTGAACATAGGTACAATAAAAAAAACTGCACGCTGTGTTAACTATTAATTGTGACTAGTTGTTGTGTCTTGGTGGACGGTAGTGCAACTCCGTATCAGTCCCTTGGCTTCCTGCTCCGCCCACTATGGTATATCAAAAGGCACGGTAGCTCTACACGGCCCTTATGGAGACAAAAGGAGAATCATTTCATCTGTATTTATAGGGTAATCACAGAGTGTTCCACAAGATCGTGTCAGAATCTCCGTGAGGGGGCGAGAAGCGTCCAGTCAAGGATGTTCAAACCGGATTGGCGGCATCCTGACCAATCAGGGAATGCCCTCGTTGTTCCGTGTCCTCCATGTGACACATCCGTCCAAATGATGTGATGTTCGGTTATGAACATAGGTACAATAAAAAAAACTGCACGCTGTGTTAACTATTAATTGTGACTAGTTGTTGTGTCTTGGTGGACGGTAGTGCAACTCCGTATCAGTCCCTTGGCTTCCTGATCCGCCCACTATGGTATATCAAAAGGCACGGTAGCTCTACACGGCCCTCATGGAGACAAAAGGAGAATCATTTCATCTGTATTTATAGGGTAATCACAGAGTGTTCCACAAGATCGTGTCAGAATCTCCGTGAGGGGGCGAGAAGCGTCCAGTCAAGGATGTTCAAACCGGATTGGCGGCATCCTGACCAATCAGGGAATGCCCTCGTTGTTCCGTGTCCTCCATGTGACACATCCGTCCAAATGATGTGATGTTCGGTTATTAGGGACGGCTGGCCCTCCGAACATAGTACAGTAAACAACGGGTAAACTCACCTTGTTTACATATCGGTGTCAGTCGGCGTGAATTCGCTGTCTTTTTGGGTGCTTCGTGACGTCTGGACACAGTACCTGCCTCAGGTCATCACTGCTCATTGGAGTAACCCAGATGTAGTCCAAATGTTCACTGCTCCGAACATGCCCCAGGTGTCGCAACCACCTACACTTCTTCATGATTTATAACCCGGACTAAGCAGGGTCCCCTCTTCAGTTTGATCTCACCGCACCCGCTATAGAGTCAGGTTTCCGGTTTTTATGGTATACTACCACCTCTCCAATTCGACCGAATTTTAAGCGATACAACAAGCACAAAACCATTTAAATTCATGTATGAAATTGTTAACTACAGGGGCAGAATTTGTTGGCCTTTCAGGACTAGCCAAATACTGCAATCAAGTTTGACCAATCTTTTCAAAAGAAGGAGAGAGTTTCTACATGAATTATTGTCCGGCTGAGTAAATGTACCCTACCAGTGTTTCCAAGATCTACCCAGCACCGCAGTCGACTTTTTCCAAATTCTTAATAATCCGACGAATAGGTTTTGTACATCTCACCGCATACATGCAGCATGATATTGTTTCGTCCTTTCAGACGTGAAAATTTAAGTGCATCCACCATGCACAAGCGGAGTGGTGGTGACATGCTCGCCTCATATGTCCGGAGTTCACGTTGGGGCGCGGTCAAGGATACTTACTGCTAATGAACTGTAATAAGTGTACACATCGAGTCCAGTTCTTCTTTGAGTCGGGACCAAAGAAGGACTGTTCATACGAGATCGATGTGAAATCATGAACTTTGCGAACGAAGGTAACATTGAAAGTTCCATGTACATCACGCACATTGTGATAGTACATCCTGTAGAGAGTCGGATCGTGCCCAGACATCTCAGTACTTTTTTACGGGATATTTTGATAAGATCTCTCGAAGTGTACCGACAACAATGCAAAGATGCCTCGGGGAATATGCATCGCCTTCGGGTACAATCCATAGACTAAATACTCTTTTTGGACATCCGATCAGTACCGGAACAACTTAACGTGATAAAAACGCAACAGTCTGCTTCCCCTTATGCACGCTAACTTTTTCATCCGCAGATCAAATCTGAGGATGTCACTCAACCCAAGCAGGAATCGCATTCCGATCCGCAATGGAGCCGCGCTGATAGTCGAACAAATATAAGACGTTGGTGTCGTCGAATCGGAGCGCAAGAACAACGTTTGCATGAAATGGTTCGTTTGAGGAATCAGTTTTCCCAGCTACTCCGTGATGCCGGGCTTTGGGCAGACCGAACCACCCAACAGACGAAAGTCGCACAAAAACGTACTATCGAACTGAATCGAGCCAGAAGAATGGAACGAATGCGAACCAAGCGACGTCGTCTGTTGACGCTGCAAGACAATGACGTGAGTTATCAGTCTCGTATCGATAGCTGAAGATACCAGTTAAAGATTTTCAGCACTTTCCGATTGGAGACAACCTACCTCGAGAAGTGAGGTTCGAGAACAGACAACGAACTGTGTGACCAAACTGCATGTCTAAATATCACACCACTGGTCAACTGCTCACCAGGTCCTATGCTTAATACACTCACTAAAAAACTCGTTGGTGAAATTAAAATACCCCCGGATGTTTACGCCCTCTCAGGGACTTATGGATACCCGTCCAAAGTTCAATAGCAATCGGTTCATTTATTCTGACCCTAGTTCACAATTTGTTGTCGAAATAAGACGGTATACCAACACCTTGGTCACCTGAAAGTCTGCCAGTGGTGTGTCCCCTTGAGAGGCGCCTTTTGACCCAGTTACAGTTACATTGTCTCTGGTACCGCTGTGCAGTTCAGCGGATCTTCCCAACTCTCACGGTTAACGATCAACTTATGGTTGTTCCTAAAGGTAGATCCCACTTGTGAAGAATTCTACCGTATAAGACAATCTAAACTGAACTCGGCTACCAATGAACAGTTAAGTCGCTTGTTGGAAATCAGTGTGTACCTATCATATGGCGCGCTCTTGGCTATTCCTACACTGACTGACGAAAAAGTACTCTAATTCACTTTCCGGACCCAAATCTTGGATATGTCCTCACGCCACGTAAAGCGGTTCTCAGCTGTATTTTCTTCAGGATCCCTGGATTTGAACCACTCAGAGATTGTCACTCTTGCTTCATCCAGCTACTGATACTATTCAGTCTGGAAGGCTTTTTGAATTGGCCTAACATGTCCGATGACAGAAGTGTGATCTCCGAGCAGTAAGAGGCTCTTTTCACTTTTCGTATTTTTCCACAGACTGAAGAACGCTCTGAATCCGAAGACGAAAACGAGAATGCTTCTGAACCAGCATCCAATTTGCGCAAGTGGTTGGCCGCTGTTGGCGCCGGTCGTGGTAGTCGCGCGGGCCTGAACACTCTTGATGTATCCGTTCGAGACTTGGAACTCGTACTGTGCTACGATCTGTCATCCCTTGCCGAGTCTGCACTTTGTCACGAGTCGATGACTCAAGCCGATTTGATTCTACTCAAAGTTGTGCTTGCCGGTGGTCTCTATCCGCATCTGGCCATTGGAGATACGGCTAATGCCTATCGTGTTGCCAACCGTGGGGGTTCTGCTGGTCCTGGTGCAGAAATGGTGTTCCACACCAGAGTACGCTTTTTTACCCGCCTTTTTACCGTACTATTCCCAGTTACCCATGTTTTCAGCTTTCAAGTCGTTTTATTATTCAGCTGCATCTCGCCCTGGACGTTTTTTGTTTCACCTTAGAACTAGTGAGTCCTAACAATGACAGTTTATGTAATGGATTAGTTCCTCCACGGCTGTTCGCTTCGTTCTTATTGATGGATTAATCCAGTGCTCAATTCTCTCATGCCCAGTTGCACAGCTTAACATGGCAATATGAGTGAATATACCGGAAACAAGCTTCACAATTTCTTCTTGACGAAAGCTATGTCTTCATGTCAAGGTGTCCCAGTATTATTCACAAAACGGACTGACAAAAAAATGGAGGTGTTGTGATATGATGTTGAGCTTTGTCAAGAGGTATCCAATCTAGTACGCGTAATCTAGAAGCTTAATCACGCATCTCGGCATATTTTATTTTCAATTCTCAAAATTAATGCCAGGACGAATTCAGAACATGCCGAAACACTTCAAAAAGAAGCAAGTGGAATGCAAGCTTAGATGCGGAGCCGCCGCGGCTCGCCTGGTTTCGGTTTCTGTGTTCTCAACTCCAGTATTGATAAGGGATACGTCCATATATCGTTTCTGCTCAGGGACAACTCGGTGGCTCATAGGGCAGCGCATTACGTTGAATCACTCATTCATTCCATGTACTGTTTTTACATTAGTTTATGCATTATTCTGGACCTTGAGTTCCCTGGCAACGCCCGCTTTTTGGGTTGGAGTACTGCGGACAACCCAGCAATTAGTGCTCTGTGAAAGCACATTTGAATCAAGACAGATCGTTTTGTGTCTGCAAAGCGCAGAAACCGTAGTTCGTTGTTGCTCTGTTGAATTGCAAACGTTTCGATACCAGTCGAGGAGACGTCGTCGGTGGGTGATTCCACCTCTTCTGTTTGCGTTTATATAGTTTTGAACAGTGCCTAATAACTACGGTGATTGGTTGCGGAGCGGCTTTCGCGTAGCTTGATTGGTCGATTCGGGATATGAGTTACTTCATGATATCATTTCATTTGATTGAATGTCTTCATTCTGTTCCTCCGTCTTGATTGTTCCGTTTCCTTTTCGCGTCGTGGTCTGGTTGTCTCCTGTTTGACTGTACGACGTGGTCGTTCTCATCCCTCGATCTGATTGGCTCTTTCCTTATCATTCTGTTGTTTGGTTGCCCGCATGATCGATATAACTGGTTTTATTGTTTGATTCCTATGTACATGCCCGTTTCCCGTTTGTTCTTCCATAAACAAGCATCTTTCTCTTCGCGAATTGAAACTGGCGACGGTGGTATGTGTCGTATGCTGTGTTTATATGTTCTGGTGACCGGTTTGTTGTTAAGTCTGACCAACACTGTGTTTCTCAATGTGTTTGGAGTTATGGAGTTGACCGTCGTTCCTTATTGTCCTTCCAGCGATGTTTTTACTATGCGAAAACGTGCTCTCCGTTTTCTGGTTGTATTGACAAAATACCCTGACTTTGGTTCCGTGTGGGACTCAGTAGAATAAAATAGAATGGAATAGAATATCTGATAAAATCGTCCTTCGTCGACTATGTTGTGTTGCGATTCGTCTCGATCAGTTCGAATAGTGTTCGAACACGGTTTTGTTTGTGACGGTTTGAGTGGTTGCTCAGGAAGCTCGGGATCTGGTTCGCGTTGTATGCTTCGGTTCACAGTTGTTTGTTTGTCGTCCTGTTGACGTGTAGGAAAGTCCCTCTGTTGTTTTCCTTTTGCACGGTGAAGTGGATATCAGCGAACACGTTCAGAAGTTCGTTCATCGATTCATAATAGTGAACATTCACATATCGCACCCATATTTTGGGACTGATAGCAGGATCTGCTGTGGCCTAACCGCAATGAATCCCGAGGTTGGTAGTTCCTTTGGCGCTCCTTCAAGTTGTTCGTAATATCCTCGACTAAACCAAAACTAGGTTGTCAATAGTAGGTCCAGTGGTTCGTGTTCTGTTTGTGGTTCTCCAGTTGTACAGTGGTTTAACGGCCGCTGTCCTCATAGTATTTAAATTGACCGATGGGAGCAATGAAGTTGAGCCGACAACTTCTCGATTTGTGGCTTGGTGAGCAGATCCACAACCAAGCAGTGCGCCCGAGCTGCCCATATTCCGCAACATCGTCACCCAGTATGCCCGATCGGTTTATCATAGTTACGTCGTGATAAGCTTACGCTTTGAGGTTGTCAGCCTATGAAGGCCCTCGTTCCACAGTCTTGGATACTTAAAGCAACCGTTAGCCTTTCGGGACTTTTTTCTTGCGCATCTTCATGATTAGCTGGGATCGCTCATGCCCTCGAAAGTTTTCTACTAATTGGCAATGGCAGATTATATGTTCCTCGCATTTTGAGTGTCACGTTTTTACCCAGAACTCACAGTGATATTCGAAATTCGCCTCTCTCACACACGCGCGTCATCGTCATGAAGTCTGTTTACCGCATGTACATTTACTCCATTAGGCAAAAGGCTTCGTCACTTTGAATCCCAACGACGTATTTGTGCGTCATCCGGACGTATTATTTCCCGACCCCAAACTAAGGGAGAAAACCGCGTCAATTCATGATTCATCTTCGGATTCCTTGCCGTCTGGCTATGCTTCGGATCACCAGCTGTTGATGTACCTGTGAGTTGTAGCTTTTACCGGTGTCATTGCGATTTGCCCATTCTGTGGAATAAATTCGAATTTCGCACCCCACAGGACACGCCCCAGGAGAACGTGATTAGAAGTGATATCCTTAAGTCTTCACCTTTCTCCTCAACTTTTCTGCTTTTACCTTCTTTGTCGGTGTACCAAATTTAGGGGCTGTAAGGACGATCAGCTCAGCTGCTTGAGAACCACTGCTCTAGAGTTTGGATTTCTACCTCATAAGTGTGTTTAGAATCTTCATGCCGATATTAATGTAAACGGCAATGCCACCTGAATTGTAGCCATGAGACATACCCGCCCATAGTTCCAGTCCAACTCCGACAGTCCTTCTGCTTCTGTGTATAACTTGCGTCGATAACTTAAAGGCATCTCATTTCTCATGCTTCCTGTCGGTTGCCTAGCAGTTTTGCGTCGAAAGGATACAGCGGCTGAACAGTAGTGATGGAATCGAAAGTTCAGCCCATCAACCGAGTGCGCCATGGGAAGCCGGTTTAGGGTGCCTTTTTCCCCTGTCTCTTTAGACAGACTCTCATGTGTTAGGTGGAATTCCACGCCGATACCGCTTTATCACCCACATTTAGGCGCTGCTACGGCCGAGAAACCGAACCGCTTGCCGGTTCGGCATCAAGGCTAGCTCTGATTGGTCGAAAGTCCAGGCCCAACAGCCAATCATGATGAGTATTCGCCAAATGCCGGTTGCCAATGCCGCATCCAGAAGTCGTCAGAATTTCCGGAATGTCGCGGCATACACTTTATATACGACGCGCTGCATAGGCGTTTTTGAACCAGTTTTGGGCGTTAATATACGTTATGCACCTTTGGTGGTTGTTTTTCAGAGGAACGCTAGCTTAGGAGGCTAAGACCGAGAACTAAGCTGAGAAAACTACCGTTATTGCGCATACACAGAGTGTGCATTAATTAACTGGGAGTCCGTGCACATTCTTTGTAGTATATTTTTCATAGTTTTACCTTTCTGGACGTCCAACCCTAGCGTATGTCCTCGCATTCATCTGGGACCTTTCCCCCACTGTTGCTGTTTCTCCAGGATAACTACCGTGGTTCAGTTTGCTGAACAACTTTTTGCAAAACAATTGGAAGGAAATGTGTTCAAAATTCGACTGGGTAAAGCCGTCAGCCGGTTAGATCATCAGGTTTGTAAGCTGCAACAACGAAACCTCCTGCTTAAATTCCTGCATACTACTATTTTACCCCATCTCTTATTTTCAGAGATCTCATGGAAACTACGAAGCCCTTTTTGGTGAATACCATTCGGGTGCCCGCCCTTCCCACCCTTCCTCTCTTCTGCCCCGACA
>NW_008751702.1:2194419-2205409 GCF_000715545.1 Opisthorchis viverrini | reverse complement strand
TGCCCGCTCTTCCCACCCTTCTTCTCTACTGCCGAGAAATTGACACTGATTCCACAGCAACCAGGTTCGTTTTTGATGTTGCTTCCCAAAAGTACTTTGTAACTTTCTCTAAAGTCTGTGCATGCTGACCGGCGCATTATTAACTGTTTAGTTTCCCCAGAGATGGACCAAGTGGTTAGAGCGTGGATTTACTGACCCGAAGGTCCGTAGTTCGAACCCGACCTCTGCCTCTCGACTTCCTGTATCTAGGCTTGGGCAACCCCAAGGGCTGTATCCCAGCCTTCGTGCCTCCTTCATGTGGCATGGCGGCTAGGCAACGAAAGGGTGCTACAGCTGAACGATTTTTTTAGTTTCGCGAAGAGTTCCGAAACTTCTAGTACTCGGTCTTTTTTTGCCACAGCGAATATTTTCAGGCTGGGTTTGCAGGTTTACCACAATTGTTCTACACAGTGTTCACTAGCGTTTTAACGATGTAACGCTTTGATTCTTTGTAAACAAAGTTGTATGGCTTCTGCACGAGGCAACCAAAAATTTCATCATTATTGCGCATCATCATCATCATCAATGACAGCAACATCAGTGTTGGCACTGATGCTTCACTGCCGTAATTATTTTCGCAAATTTCCTCAACAGCTGCTCGAGATCTTCCACTTATTTCGCATTGGGTTCGTCAGTTTCCAAAATAAAAGGACTGCCTCTAGTCCAACAAAACATTGTGTCCAGTACCGAGCGTATACTTAGTCGGGATGTAAACACTGGTAAAAACATGTAAGGCGCAGACAGACAGCATTCATCCCAAAATTTGAACAGTTTCAACAATATGGTTGGTTTTATGGATGCCTACCAAAAGGATGATCCAATAAAAACTCCACTGAAGGGTGATCCGAAAAGCCTGTTCCACTTCACAAGGGCCAGCCGCGTTCTTTCGGTTCGTGTGGATGGTAGCTGAAGTAGTTTCAACTATTTAGTATGCCATTCGTGACCCCCCCCCCCCTAGTTTGACTTTTGAAAATAAAATTCACAAAACGGCATTATAGTCCTTGACTTTTGAAAATAGAATTCACAAAACGGCATTATAGTCCTTTTGTGCCCATGAATCTATCTGAGCTCGAGATAGCTCTGTGCTTAGGGCGCAAACTTACTGCCCGCAATGTCCGGGTTCGAACCCAGCCTCAGCACATTGGCTGTCCTCTCTAGGCTTCGGTAACTTGGCCCTCATAGTTCCTTCGGGTGGTGTTACAGCTGAACTATTATTATTGTCCTTCAAGTTAATTAGGTCTGAAATCGTTTGGCCGTAGTACTGTTTCACACACTTTTTTTACGCTGCTGTCAAGACTGATCGGGGGAATCCCAAGCAAAATAGGAATCCATCCCAGTGCTCCGACGTTCACTTGTTAGTAGTCTGATTGAATGAACACTGCCTACCGAACGGGTTATTTTTATCGGAAATTCACTTCTGTCACCCAACATGTCAACTTGAAGTGTGCAGTTTTCCAAAGCATTCGCTTTATCATGTTGTTCTGGTTGTACACAAGCGTTGTTGGACGGGATTGATAGATGCTCTAAAACGTTGGTCAACCCAGATTGTTGGTAGTAACGACAAACTAAGCTGTGATTTGTTGTTTTCTCTTTGTCCAACGTCCTTTCATCTAATGACTGTCAAGTGGCACTGAATGGCAAAATATAGGCCGGTTGCTCTTCGGGACATTCATCACCTCGTTAGCGCGGTCAGACTTACCTGTTTTGTTTTTTCAAGGTCAAACTAGAGAAAGTAGCGAATCAACGCTCCAGCCACATGCGAAACAAACCCGTGACCTTCCTGGCCGGTGCCAAACCTTTTTGTGATCTCACGCACGTTTCCCTATTCTCTTTCTGTTAAGCGTGTGTTGGTGTCTCGCAAACCATGCATTGTTGTCTTCCATCACCGGAGTACTGATTTTCAATTCCGGCCGAAATTCATAGTGTGCGAGTATGTCTACAAGTAATGTGTCCTTATGAGTTCGAGAAACCGTGATTCCTAAACGGGGGGGCTATCTCCTTAGTCCCCTTTCTCCTTAGTGCTCGACATTTCCAAAAATACGAACTTTGTGCTGACCTACAGCATGAATTCCAGCACAAATGGTTTATTATTTCGACCCCCAAACACCTCTGTATCTGAAACGTGTTCTCCGTGTTGCCTATGGACGTGGATACGAGCACACCGTTTTTCATCTAGTTATTGAGATATGTTTAGTCTCATAAGCACGAGTCGAGGGTTTCTTTAAGATGAACTCGACACGTGTATTTTCACTGCTACCGTAGTACTCCGTCTTCATCTTCCAGACTTGTATTTGACTCGTGGCTTGAAGTGCGGTTAATAGATATCGAGGCCGGTCAAAGGGCTCTGGCGACTGCGGTATGGTTGCGAACTATAATGGATCGGTTGATGGAATTGCGGCTACAAGGTGAGCAATGGTGCCCATTGTGTGAATTGCTAGACAACTCATCGTCACATTACGTCAGACTGCCCAGACAAACCGGATCTGACCACGGCGGACATATCTATTTGAGTCTCTACATCCTGGACTTGAAAGTGCGAGGGGACAAAGCCACCTTTGTCCTGTTCGGGCCGTTTGTAGCTTTTTCATCAGCTGGCCTTAGTCTCCTATTTCAGGTGCCCTTTCAGGTGCTTTTATACCTGCCCCATCAAGGATGCTTCTCTTATCCACCTTTATGTCAATTTTGAGGAAGGATGTATCAACTTATGTACTGTGCCTGCATAGTTTTCCAGGGTATGTAACCACATTAACTCAGGTGCATTTGTGATCCAGTCAGATGCTGCATACAGCGATCTCTCAGCTACGCCTTGCTCCTGATATCATGTTTTCCTCTTGGCGGATACCCGGAAGAAATATACGAGACGTCACTATGGACACCGCTGCGTTTGATGCGTTCAGCTTATTGCTCGTTCAGTTTCATCCGCTTGTCAGCTGATCCCTGTCATTACCCTATCGAACAAGATAATATTCAGTTCTTGATCAATTTTAGGAGGCGAGATGGTCCAAGTGGTTAGAGCGCTAATTTGCTGACCGGAAGGTCCGTGCTTCGAACCCGACCTCTGTCTCTCAACTTCTGTCCAGACTTGGGCGACCTGACAGTATTCCAGCCCTCGTGCTTTCTTTGGGTGGCATGGCAGCTAGGCACCGAAAAGGTATTACAGTTTAACGAGTATTGTTATTGTATAATTATTATTACCTAGGCAGCGCAAGTTGTGGTCACATTCCAGTCTGAACAGAGATCGTTTTATCCTAGTAGTCAAATAATTCTCCAGCAGAATCACCATTTGTTTGAGAGAGTTGATAAAGAGAAGAAAGCCTAGTTTTCTCTGTCGTGCGCCGTCTAATTCTCATGCTGATGTTATATGTTAGTGGTTTTCCATGCGCCTTTCATATATTTGAACAGAAAAGTTACCTTGGCTACTGTTTGTGACGTATTTCCATAGCCAATTGGTGTTTTCTCGGGATCACTAATTCACTCGACTATTGCATAACAACAGACATTGGGATCTCTTTCAAAAATCGTCCTCACACTTAGGTTCTGCTATACTTTTATCTATGATAACCACCCTGCACACCACTTGTTCGTGTACCATCAAGGAGTACATTATTGGTTCCCTCTTTCTTGCACCACTTTTCCCCTCATCCTAGAATGTGCACAAAAACGAGAGCGACAGGTTGCGATTGACAGTGGTGACGTGGAAGGAGACCAGAAATCGGAGCGACTGGATGTTAATCCTGAGGTGGAACGTCGTTGTCGTAGGCTCCGACGTATCCTCGCTGAGGGCCTAGCTGCTTTTCTTGCCGCGTCTCCTGGAGGTCCCCACGCGATCAAACGTTTGCTCGCTGCGGATGTGAAGCAACTGTTTCGAAAAAGGCTACCAGAGCCACCAGGTGAGTCTTTAGTCGTCATTCTTACTTTGACCTCTGACCAAATAGTTTGTGTTAAGCTAGGAGGGCTGTTCAAACCTGTTGGAGGTTGTGCTCACCGAAATCAATCATTCATAGAGGTCAGTTCGAATAGAACCTGGATCTAGTGACGTGGGGTATGGCACCTAACACATGAACAATCTAGTTCGTCCAAACCGTTGGCAACCACTTGCTCATCGTGAGACTACATATTTGCGCAACCGCTTCAATCATAATCTAAGATTGTCCTTAGAGGACAATCTAAACACAGTTGTTGCACTCAAGGGTCGGTTTGTAAGTTTCCCCACACATAATGGATATCGTCAGCTGATCTCCACATGTCGCCATATTCTCATTTCTGACAGGTCATTTCGGATTATGCAGCAATAAACCAGATTTAAACCCCCCGCCATTACCAAACCCCGAAGTCGGTTCGAAGATCGAGATGAATATGAGCAAGGGTGGCTACAGAGTCACATGCTACCTATCGATCGACTCGTACGTGAGTCTTCCTTTCTGACGCCCCTTCTTTTGACTACATATTTTGCCAGTTTTTAAGCTCAGTTCATTTCAAATGTGTCTCCTTGGACCACAGGATCATTGTGGCGACCACCCATCAACCTCTTCAGATGAAGTCAATGAGGGGCGAGATGGCTCAGTGGTAAGAGCGTGGATTTGCTGACCGGAAGGTCCGTGGTTCGAACCCGATCTGTGCCTCTCGACTTCCCCTGTCTAGGCTTGGGCAACCTGGCAGTATCCCAGCCCTCGTGCTTCCTTCAGGTAGCATGGCAGTTAGGCACCGAAGGGGTGTTACAGCTGCACGATTATCTTATTATATTTATTAGTTTGTTTAAAGTACAAATGAGATTAGGTATTATTCCTGCTTTAACCGGTTGCTGATTTTCCCAGAAAATTAGACTAATCGTTAATAGTTGAATCTCTGGACTTGTATATCCTCCTATGTTTGCAGAAGACGTTATAATTACGAAGCCGTGGACTTTTGACGGATCATAGAGACCCGCCAGAAGGACGTAGGTGCATGTTTCGCCGCTCACCGGGAACGTACCCACCGATCACAGCCGAGGCATACGAATTAATGTTAACCTTTGTTTATGAACTTCAGACAATCTGGCTATGAGGCCTGTGGCCAACAGCCCCAAACTGTCAGCCAAAGGGTCATCTGTCCTATCTCTGTGTTCACCTAATGAGCTCCAGTAAGAACGGAAGGCCTCGACTCTTCTCGGCTTCCGGTGTCTTCACAAATGAGGTTATTCCCACTCTGCTAGTACAGGAACTGATGAGCCGCAATCAGTCTTCTACGGAACTGGATGACTTGTTACCTTATTAGTCGCAATTTACTCCGTCAATCAAATGTTGATTATACTGTTCCTGAGATTTTGTGGCCGATATGCCGCATGAGGACTTCAACGTGTGTTCATATTCTGTTTAAAGTAAAAATGCGATTCCGTCTTCACTTCGGATCACCAGACCGAATGTGTCGAGTCCATCTTCTTGCTGATGGCAGTCACCATTAGACCTGATGACAAACTGAAATCGATTGAAACTAAAGCCTCAGGATGAAAAATCTGATTTTCAAATCGTGTATCATTATAAAGTAATTTCAAAGGAAAGTGTCCATGTTTGAAGGACAAATGCAGATCGGGAGGAAAACACCAAATACTCGGAGGTGGACGCTTCAAACTGATTTTATAGGTTTAATTCACAATGAAAAAAAGTCCTCATGCCAAGCCTCATTGTAAATCTTACGGCAACAGTCGTGGTAGGGTAAATACCCAGGTAGGTAGATTGCTTAGGTAACTTCTGATGTTGACACCCCGCAACCTACTTCATGCTCTTTTCATGAAATAGAAGAACCGTGGTTGAACTACGGATCGTGTGAAGAACTTCCGGAACGGTTTCCACATCTCGACAAAAGAAATGAGGATATTTGATGGTTCCAAAATTTTTGTTACGTTTCGGCTGAACTGCAGCTGGTTTGCGTTCAAACTGTGTGCTATTGCCGAACAAAGACTTTGTGATAATCTACCTGTAGAATAACAGCTGTCCTTCAATCGCAATTTGATTGGTAACCGCTTGCAAACAGTTCGGACTTGTGATGCTTCGCTTCTGGGAAAACTTAGCGATGCACTTCCGTAGAGGTCATTGTTTCAGGTGAATGCAAATTCGGAATAGAACAGCAAAAGATATCTTTCTCAGCACGCAAGCATTTCACAGACTTTCCTCAGCCGAGCACATGGAATATTCAGACGCGCTTTTGTTTTTGAAATGCGTGCATCCCTAAATATAGGTCTTCTCGGTCTTTTCTTTGAACTGACCGGAGGGTTTTCAAAAGTCAGTTTGGGGGTGAAGTTTATCATTTTGGTTTTACTTGATCCTATTTTTATATGGCCCGCGGAATCGTATCGATGATCGATCATGATTAACGGTCTGTATTGGAGATCAGTTATACACGTAACCTTTCTGTTAGGACGGCTTGTCTTTGTTTTCTTCCAGTTTTTGATAATTGCATCTCGACACTAATCGTCATGCAATACCCAGTCTGGAAATATGTCGTCACCCACCGTATTGTCCGTTGCACTAGAAGCATCCAGAGCCAGTAGGTGCCCTGCCCCACTCAAGCCCCTATTCGATTGATGGACATCCTCCACAGTTGGACATAAATACAATTCTCACTTTTTTATCCAGTCTATTTCCAGAGGCGCAGCATACGAAACAGCCAGATCTCCCTATTCCTGATGAGGTCGACGATGAATCCAACGATAGTCTCGATCTGGCTGAGCGAATTCATCGCCAGTTCGTGAATGCGTGTGAAATAGAAGTGACTGAAAAACCGGTTGAACACACTCGCGATTTCAGTGGGGAGGATGTTTCTTTTGTCGAGGGTGATACGGAGCTTGACTCTGATGCTGACAAATTCCAGTGCGATAAGTGCGGCAAAACGCTGCTTACTCACGGCTCTCTGCAGACGGTCCTTCTTCGACACCGCAGGGAATGCTCTTCGGAGGTTTGAAACACTTGTATACATGTACATTTTCAATTTCCCATACACTTCATTCGACTTCATTTTCTGGTTTATGCTAGCGATCTTGAACGAGACATTTTGGATTATGGGAGCGTCATCCTGGCACCATATCAGACTCTCCGTATGCAAGTATTTGCTTGAAGGTCGGTTCTCTCACTGTATTATCTCGGTTCTGCTATGCTTGTTGCAAAAGGTCTCTCCACACCTTCTAGTAGAAAACTCGAATCGACTAAGGATTAAATAGTAAACTTCCGGCAGAAACTTTCCTGGGTGTTCCATTGTCCCTGTCTATGTTCGGGTAATCTGGAATGGTGTCGGTCTCTGGCCTTCCTCACAGTCTTTCGCGCTAAAGATCCCACAAACGAGAATGTTTTCGCACCACAGTTTGCACTCCACAAGTTACTTATCTTAAAGAATATATCCACACCTTTTAGCAGTTTTATGTCGCGTTCAAAGTCCCAACTTGGACACCAAGTATTTCCATAAAGGAAACTACTCACAACGCGACTGAAGACTCTTTGAAAGACCGCTACCGGTTTCACCCTTCTTGGGGCTCATCAGGTAGGCGCAGTCCCCGAGTTTCTGAGTTCTGCTTGTACCCAAATTGGATAGATTGCGATAAATGCTCTCATTTGCGCGTAGTCAAACCCACATCCCTCTATCAGCACCTATCACCATCGTGCCTGGTTGTACTTTCTAGATCAGCACCAAAACGTGTCTCTCCCTTGGATATTTCGATTGCCTGTCATCTACACGGCTGTTACCTGCTTCTTCTTATATCTCCCAGTATGTGTGGAGACCAGTGGTCCCAATGTTCTAGCCAAAGACCATATTCCCATCTAGATCTAGCAGGCTAGAACAGCTTTTGTGAACCTCCATCACGTTAAAATACTGCCCCGAGATGATCTGCATGCTCAGTTGGGGAGGTGCTAGCAATTAAAACGTCGTCTAGATAAGCATAGACAAAAGGCGAACCAAGCAAACCTTCGTCCATGAAACGTTGAAAGGTTTGAGTTGCGTTTCGAAGACCCAAAGGCGTAAGCATGAAATCGAAGAGACCAAACGGCGTTGTAACAGGTGTTTTAGGGATGTCATCCACGGATATGGTCATATGCTCGTGCTAGGTCGAGTTTGGAGAAAATATTTGTGGCATGCGGTGCTTGCGGAATCGTAGGTATATGGGATGGGATGCCCGTCTGGGATAATCTAGTTATTGAGAAAACGGTAATCTCCACAAGGTCTCCAATCACTTTTAGATTTCTTGGGTACCATATGTAGGGGGTGACGACCGGTGACTCAATGAAGTGCGGATGATGCCGAGTTCCAGCATGTGTCCAAACTGGTGTTCATGATCTGGAGTTCCTGTGGATGAAGTCGACGGAGATTGGCATGGACGGGTGGACCTATCGTTTGGATGTGATGAACGACGGAACGCGTGACCGGTTGAGTGTACTGTCATGGGTGAGTAAGGGTAGGAAAGTCCCCAGGGATGTCAGCAAAATGGTAATCAGGCAGGATCCTGGGATACCTGTGGATGAAGTTGGGGCACTAGTTCCGTTGACCAAGAGGGGAGTGAGCACGTCCAAGAGGCGTTTGTGTCGAACATCGACAGATGAGTTGTAGTGGGTTAGAAAGTTTGCGCCAAGGATGGGTGTTTGGACGTCGGAAAATCTACTTGAACGCACGTCGCAATCCGAGGTCAAGGGTGAGGGAACGTTCGCCGTATGCGGGTACCGTTAGCGGCTTGTAACGAATAAGAAGCAGAGCAAAGAACCGGATTCCTATGTGGTAGCACAAACTTCAGCTCTCATGTCGAAGAGGAAACGTAGACCATTTGAATGACCGGTGATGTGGAATAGGCGATCAATGCGTGGGGAACCACAGACAGTCGTCGTCCTTACTGACTGGCCGGGGTGTTTAAAGGGCAGCTGGAACCAACAGGGCGATTGGCATTTGCGTGCTTTGGACCGAAAGATTGGTGATACCAACACTAGGAGGGACGGGAACGAGACGACGATCGAGGCCGTAAACGTCGTCGATGCTCGAGCTGTTGTAGACGATCGGTCAAGGTATTAAATCTAGATTGTAGTTGTGAGATGGCAGAAGGTATTGAAACGGAATCAGTGGATGTGGCTGGTGTAAGATGGGAATCGGAGCTAACAGGGTTACGGGTAGGTCTCGTGGATTTTGCCCGCCATTTAAGCTAGCTGCTCCAGGCTGTGGTCATGAACGAAAGCACTGATGATGTGGGACGCGGGGATGAAAGTTTGTCGAGCCCTAGTTGTACCATGATTTCCATCGTCAGCTTACGGCCGCAGAGGAGACTGCGCATATGGTGAGGCAGTTGCAGTGGCAACCTGTCACTAATTTCGATTGTGGTGACTAAGTCACAGCATCTTTTATTCAGATTTTCCTGTCCTACTAATGACNGTAGGTCTCGTGGATTTTGCCCGCCATTTAAGCTAGCTGCTCCAGGCTGTGGTCATCAACGAAAGCACTGATGATGTGGGACGTGGGGATGAAAGTTTATCGAGCCCTGGTTCTACCATGATTTCCATCGTCGGCTTACGGCTGCAGAGGTGACTGCGCATATGGCGAGGCAGTTGCAGTGGCAACCTGTCACTCAGCATCTTTTATTCAGATTTTCCTGTCCTACTAATGACAGTCGCTTGAAGAACGTCATAGGTGCTATCTTCGGGAATATCTTCTAACAGATCTACTTCTGTTGCTACATCACAAGGATGGTGCTGGACGACATAGGAAAAGTGGGTGGCTTGGGGATTGATAAGTCGGGTAGTGAAAACAGCCTCGGTTCGGTGAACCCACACCCTGGTGTTGCGGGGATTTTAGTCTAGTAAATGGCTGGTAATTGCGTATTCTCGACTTAATCCGATTAATCGACGTGTGCACCCACGATGACCGCGCAAAAGAAAAAACGGCGACTTGAATGAAAGGTTAAAAAATTACCAGAAAGGCTCGGGCTCACCAAATTCGTAGTGGTCTGACTACCCAATAAGTTACTTCACCAGGAGTGTACGGCAAAAAATGAAAATAATACAATATACAATAATAAGGGGATCAGGTGAAACTGACTCTAAGAATTGTTCTCTTTAAAATAGTTCCTTGCTGGCCCGGGTCAGGGAATAAATAACAATCCAACCATGGCTGTCTATGGGTCTTCCTGTGAACAGTTCTAACATAATGAATCCCGAAGATAATGTGAAACGTTTTGATACCAGAGGTAGCACGTGAAACTCGCCAACACCGCTGTAAGAGCGAGCGAAATCGAGGCACATGACCATGTTTATGTTGCGTGTAGTTGTTCAAATGCGCGTCATTTGTAGTATTTCGTATTCAAACAAGAAAACGTTTATGCGATTGACATAGTGCGCAATGTTATACTGGAAGCAAAAAAAGATACCAGATACCGCAAAACAGTTTCTAGGGTTGTTCTATATTCTAGAGAAATTATCGAACTAAAGCAAGATTAGAGCATAGTAATTGAAGACGGGAGTAACGGCATAACGAAGGGAAGGCAAAACTAAAGCGTCCTGCCTGGCATGCGATAAAAAAAGGTGCAAATTTCCGGAACTGAATAATAAAGAGCAAGGATTCTAGAGAGGCAACAGTATTTCAGTGATACGGCTGTGTAAAGCTGGATGTCACGAAGTCAGCGGTAGTCGACGTTCGAGAGGACGGCACGCGTCAGTTCTGAAATGTGCAGGTATACGGACTGGTATTAATGAATCCACACAGTATACACAGCACACATGCGCACAGGTCGGGTGGTACAGGGAAGAAGACCGGAGTGTAGCAACAGCGCACGTGTATAAAACCGAACCGAACCCGGAAGAAGGGGGTGTACAAAAAGGCGGGCCGGTCAAGGTCAGTCAGGGGGGTTGTACCAGCGGCTATTCTTTCCTGTCCGGGGCTCGTGGTGGTTTGACCATGGTACCTGAAACAGGAAGAGAGAGGGGGAGACACATAAGCTCATGTGATAGAC
>NW_008751702.1:2184287-2191338 GCF_000715545.1 Opisthorchis viverrini | reverse complement strand
CAATTTTAAATATATATGAAGTTGCAACAGTCTGTACAAAAAGGGGTCGGTCAAGGTCAGTCCGGGGGGTTGTACAAGCAACTATTTTTTCCTGTCCGGAGCTCGTGGTGGTTCGGCCATGGTACCTGCAACAGGGAGAGAGGGGGTGAAGAGACACATAAGCTCATGTGATAGACGTGCATGCAGATACAGTAGAGTTTCAACTGCGCTACAGCCGGCTAATTCGAAGTAACGCCAAAGCTGAGTGGTCTTGGGCATTTGAGTTTGCGACCAGGTTCACGAAGAGTGTAAGTGAGGTAATGAATTGGGTAAATTCGCGTTATAGTCAAACGGTAGCTTGAATCTTAGGATCACGGTGTTCAGCGAAACTCCGTAGACTCACTGGCGTCGCTGTTGGAGCCGAGTCGGGTCGCTCCTTGAGAATGAGAGCTGGTGAAAAATGGATTAGAGCGAACTCGCCCCAGATGCCGTTGGGTCCAGATACGCTGTTTGTTCGTATAGGCAGCAGGGGTTCATTGAGGATGGTGGAGGATTGTCGATATTATAGAAAGGATAGTTGCTGACGTGTCATCAGACTGGGTATGTCAGTGCCGTGCTAACATTACAGTGACACACTTCGAATTCTGGACAGCCCGGTAACGGGAATTATTATCGGGATGATCGGGCGAGGTACGTAATTATCTAGACAGTGGAATTTAAAGTTACTCAAAGGAATCCAAACAAGTAGTACAAGGCCGACGTGGGGTCACGGGTAATTTTGGTCCATTTGGAGGTCCAGGTAGGGTAGATAGTAACTCACTTTTAGTTCATTTCAGCCGGCTTCATCTTTGAAGTAGTCGGACCTCATACCCGTTGTCGCACTTGTTAATTTTTTTCGGCTCCCCCAGTTGCGATGACTTTGATCTAGTAAGCATGCTTCGTTGACTGTACCTTCCTTCTCGTCGTGTTTTTTCCTGCCTGGCTCAGGTTGCAACCCCCCGATCAGCCCTCAGTCAGCATGTTCGCTAAAAGTTGGGAAATAAACCCATTAATATTATTTCGTCTGATGTTGCCCACTGCTTATGACGTTGTCCTCTTTTCCGCGCGGTCCCCGGTACTCGCAAATCTCCCCACTCACGCTTTATTTTGATTGTAAATGTATGATCATGCCTGACAGTATGTCACCCACAAGTTGGGAATAAACCTTATTGTTATTATTACCATAAAGGGCATTTGAGACAGTTGCTGCCAATGATCAGAGCTCGGGAATAGGGGGAAATGGGTTGAGGTCATCGAAGCCGAGTGAGTGTGAGGATTTATCAGATAGCATGGAGTCCTATAATAGTAGACGTCATAAAGATTATTACAGTCGGGGTTTTGTCAGCATACGGGTCGGTATGTTTGTGTATGCTGGCAGTCAAGGACTGGTTAAGCTTGTCAGTATGACGCCACTATAGCACCAAAGGCACGGAACAGACCAGTGTAAATATGCTTCAGTCTTGTGACTCTGAATTTCACTCAAACTCTGTAGGAGGCCCCGTGTTTTGGAACTGGGCGTCAGTCGACTGAAAGGTATAGGGTCAGCGTGACAGTGTTGTTGCGTGAAAAATATTTTGGCATGGTTTGGAGTTATTCGATGTGGCAATAAGCAAGGGGGATAGGCGTTAGCCTATTTAGTGTGGGCAATTATTGTGTGGGTTAGCCAGGGAGATATGATAGTCTCTAGCCCCGTCATAATCTTATTGTAGTGACCCAGTCACACACATACTTGGCTGTTCAGCTCACAGTCGCTCACTGGATCACGGGACTTGCCTTTTTAATGCCCGCAACCACGTCACATTAAGGTGACTCATCAGACGTCGATTGTCTGCACCCTCTAGTGAGCGTAGCAACCACTCATATGCTGACGCGCTCACGTATACGCAAATGGAACTATATATAGGGAAATCGAACACACTCAACACAGATTCGCGCGCGCACAGGAAGCAGAAAGTCAACCTCTCCACTAGTCCACGGACAACTATGGAACACGTGTAGAAGTCGCACTGCGGAGAAAAACACGTTCCCGCCGTCCGGACTTTCACCAACTGACTCTCGCATACGACAAGTTGCTTTTTTGACTTGCTCTCACTTCGCACTGTAGTTATTTTTATACGTGTTGCAACCCACTACTGACAACCATACTAAAAACCTTTGTTAGTGCATACACCTTCTGATTTGTGTTATGACCATCATCGAAAGTGCACTAATATTATCAGCAGAACTCCGCCGTGCAGTGTGCTGACGTGTTAAGGGACAGCAGACACATAGGAAGAGATGAAAACAGAACTTTTTGGATCCTTCGGGTAGGAGGTAAATTATGAAGGAACAGGGTCAAAATGGTGCGATGGCGTTCTTTGGTCGACCGCGGGGGTGGTCTGCGTAGTAAGAAATGCTACTACCGTCCAAACTGGGGTACCGTAGCCATATTCGGAATCTGATACTGAAAGTGTGAAATGGTGAACAGAATACCTTAGAGCAGCAAGTATGCTGCAGCCCATATTTGCGGGCAATCAAGAATGGCTATAAATACCAACCACGTTCAGAAGGTAATTGCATCGGTTCTTCCAAAAATAACACTGGACGAGTTTCTTGGATTAGCGCCGTAAGGGTTCAGAAGACGTTGCAATAAACTAAATGTGAACAGAATGAGCGTATTTAGCCTTATGTTAATATTGTTGAATTGCGCAAGTAGGATGCTCCGCCATCTGTGCTGTTGCTATTTATGTGATGGTCCATGGGGCAGTGTAGGGAGGAGAAAAATGATAAATGCCGTTGGTCTGAATGCAGCGTCCTGGTTTATGCTTGCTCGCCTTCTTGGTTGTTTTGCGATAACCAATGACTAGCAACGAGAAAGTTGGGAAGTCTATCACGTAGGGGAGCGCGCTCCCGCAAATAAGTATTTAGGAAGCTGTCACGGACTTCGGCTGAAGGGGCGAACAACGGATTTGGAGGAAGAGGTAGCTGTCATTCGGAGATAAATTAAACAATATTATACAGGGTGGGTAGCCTGATAGGCAGCCAATTTTATATGCTACACGGAAGGAATTGCACAAACAGCCAATAAAATCTTGAGTCCTGAGAGAATAATGGTCCAAAAGATATAAGAACAAGTAACTGGAGAAACTATAAAATGCGCGGATGTTTTACACAACCAAAAAATAATTGATCCCCAATGCGGAGCCGTTATGGTCTTTGAAGTGGGTATTTTCCCTGTAAAATGGGTTATATCAGACGCTACCACTCCGGCTACTCGATTTTGTCTTTTTTCTTTGACGCGCACATGAAAAAACATCTTTTATTATTACCTCTGGCGTGGGAGGTCGCTCAGCAGATACGCCATAACCAGGACAAACTTGGGCCACTAGCATGGCCATTTGTCAACGGCCTCGGTTTAGTTTGCCCTTCTATATATAAAGATCAGTTTCAGAAAGCCTAGACCGAGTTAGTCACCCGTTCTCCTTGAGAGACAGTGGATCTTCGTATGCAAAAATGTGCAACGCATCAGTACTGACGCATCGAACCACCGTGTGATTTTATTATCTTCATGCACACCACCAGGTCTTTACTTCGGCGCAACAGCCTTATTTACGGCTTGTACAATAATAAATTTCTGATAAAAGTTACTTTATCCGATTGGGGATAGCCAGTCCTGTAATGCAGCACAAGTGGATCAGAACCTTCACAACAGGTAGCCACTTTTGGAAGCAAGTCAACAAGGCAGCTAAGTAAAACCACACGGGTCACACGTGCACGAGTGCTAGAACCATGACGGGCTGAATTCAGCTGCGTAAGCACACACACAGACATCCCCTTCTGTTTTACCGAATACAAGGGCCAGTTCCACGTTCTGATGACCATTGGAATGGGATACTCGATGTGGTCCCTAGGAGAAATGGCTCATAACTGTTAATTCTGTGGCTGATGAGGCACAGACTAATGCGCTGAATGCATTTTGTAGCCACAGACGAGCGTCGGGTTGTGCGTTGCTGATAGACGCTTAAGCAACGAGCGACTCGACCCAACATGGACAACTCCGTTTGCCTGTTCCCAATGCTTTTAGGCATCGCGGTCACACTCTACATGAAACAATCACCATGCCGCCCTAACTAGCGCAAGATGCACCAGAGGCAGTGGGGACAAAATTTTTGGGAATACACTGTGGCAAATATCTCACAAGATTCCGAGGGTTTCCACCACTGGGCTCTAGTCCGCTGATACGAAAAGTGTCGGCGGGGCAAACCCATTTGTGCTCATGGAATTCTACATTTCTGGCGACTGTTCCTTGTAAAAAACACGTGCAGATTTGTTTATTAGTTTTCAGTTAACCTCCATTGGGATTGATTTTAATCCAAAAGATTCACCGCCAAAGACCCTCAAAGTGCCTTCAAGGGATTGCTATGCCTTTTTCCCTCAATCAATGGAGTTAGCAGCTTTTTGTATATTGTTGCAAGTATCGCTTTGACTATTAGTTGAAATCTGAGCANTACCAAAATTGATTTTCAGAAACCCGTTCCCATATTTTTATCTGCATCAGTATTTCAGTGAATGGCCATAGCCACCAAGGTCATTTTCTGGATTGCACAGACACGTTACTGGCCGCATCCTAGGCACACCCTAAATTTCTCTGCAAACGTGGTTCGAAAAAGGGGAACTTTAACTTAACGTTTTAGCGTTTGATGGTAATTATTAGGAAGCCTGAGATCTCTCCCAAGCTGCCGCAGTTTTATTGGACGTTGTTTAAACGAACTCGGAGTCCACTGTGGGCGCGGAATTCGTATTTCAATGGCTGCCGGTGGCTTCGTCAATCGTCTATGAAAACGGTGGGGAATTTTGTTGAAAAGTGGTTTCCTCGCGTATTTTTCTACGCATTAGATTTGGAGATAATCTCAGAACGATTTAGTCATTACTCACGCCCATTACGTCCGCGAAAACTCAAATTGGAGCATGCATTCTCAACCTGGATGAAAAACGTCCTTGGGTACGGCAAGCGTCCCGTCGGTCTCAGGAATTCGTCACAGCTAGTAAGTTTTGTTTTTCATACTGGTCAGCATACGTCATATCTAGCCCAAGGCACGGTTTGATCCTCACCGATATACCTAGCGAACAATGGTGCCGCTAGATAAACTACTGGGCTTATGGGCAGACCAAACAGACGGCCCAATAAGATGGTCACTGCTTTTAAGTCCTTGCACAAACTAAATGACCTGAAACGGTTTTGTAGGTAAAATGCTCATCTGAAAAATTTAGTGATACAGTGAACTACGGGCAAGCCGTCAGACCGGGTACGATAGTCGCAGTATCGTCACCGCCGTACTTTGGTTCGTGGACAGCCCCGTATATGAACATTTTGGATGAGTCGTCTAAGGTTATCAGTTAGGATATTCTTGGGTCCATTGACGGTTAACAGTGGTTCATTGCTGCCATTCAAACGAGGTAATAAGACAGCCGTGTCTAAATAGGAAAAGTGTCCGAAAGGTTCGCCAGAAAGCACTTTCACGTGAGTTAGAATTCCTCGCGAAATAACAGACAGTCAAAGGTTATCGCAATTCCTAGCTACTTCAGTGAGGTGACACTGCCCGATTTCAAAAACCGTAATCGATATTTACGTAGAGCTAGTGAGTATACGGTCGATGCGAACTGGTGATGACGTACTTTAGTATGAGGAACGTGTATTGGCTAAATTGTGCGCAACTAAAGTGGCTTGAAACTTGCAGAGACAGGAGATCAGAGATATCTGGTGGTGTTGCCTGTTTGTATTACAAAATGTTCAGAAGAGCGTGGAGCACTGCAAAACCAGTTGCCTCTGAGGCGCCATATCCCGTGTATTTAATGAGTCTTGTAGTGTCTTTTCCTTTTCTATCATTGGATATTTCGGTTTATAAGGCAGTTTCTCGGGATGCACGCCACAACCAGGGCAGGCTTAAATAGGATTCAGTTTTCCCTTCCTTTATTGCAGAAGGCAGATTGCGAGGTTCATCATGTGGAAGTGTGTTTCGGGGAGAGTATGCATTTGAAGTGAGTTGCCAACCATGCAGTCTTTTGCATCGTCGTGGGGCAGGAGTTGCAGCAGGGGCCAACATGTTACGAAAATACGTGAAAACTCCAAAGCCTCCTTACGCAAAGCGGTGTCCGTCGAGAGCGCTCACCCTCCATCCCCAGTTAATTTCGTGATCGACGAGATAATGAGACGAACATCGTGACAATTTCTGAACCGATCTTCAAATAGCTGGCAAAATTTTTATCGATCTGGAGTACGCAGACGTGGTTCTCATCTTCGAAGAGGAGGGAAAAGCGCAGGTGTTTTTGATGAACTGAGCAAACTCATTCTCCCCATTGGTGTGCACTTTGCGACCATGAAGTGTCACGCTGTCATGATGGTGTTTCTTCCTAACAGGTGGATGGCGTACCGTCAGGCATGAGCATAAGGCTAGTTAGAATAAAGCGTGAGTTTGTTCGCAGTTGCAGGTAATGGAACAAGCGGGCCACAGGGTGGTAGAAGGGTCAAGAGAAGGAAGGGCATAGTTGCGGTGTGGTATCAAACAGGGTATAGCGGTGCCATGCCATCATTGCACTGAAATACTTCGGTTTCTGGACAGCCCTGTAACGGACGTCATTTTTGGGATCATTTGGCTTGGATGTACAATCCTGTGAGGGGGATATTTTAGTTGGGCGAGGAAATCCTCAGGGCAAGAACAAGGTCTATGTAAGGTAGCAGGGATTTTCTCGATCCGGTCGGAGAGATAGTGAATTGCAGCATTCTCTATGCATTTGAAGCTGTGTTTGGTTTTGATTGTAGTGGGACACGTGAGGTCAATGCACCAATCTATAAGACTCAGATCGCGTTCGCTAGTTTTAAACATCTATGGTGTAAAGGCGGCATATCCGTGAATATCAAGTAACGTGTGCATCAGGCCGTAGTGGGGTTTATTATGTTTTATGGCTGTGGGACCTGGCCTGTTTAAGAGGCGGAACCAAGGCGCTTTCAGGCATTTGGCAACAGTTGTCTCAAAGCCATTGCTCGTGTGGGTCA
>NW_008751702.1:2169065-2183515 GCF_000715545.1 Opisthorchis viverrini | reverse complement strand
GAATAGGCCAAGTCTCACAGCCATACAACAAAACAGCCCGTACTGTAGCTTGATACACACGTCCCTTCAGATTCAGGGATAAACCATTTTGACGCCATAGGTGTCTCAAGTTAGCAAACGCGGCCCGAGCCTTGCAGATTCGTGCATTCACCTCTACTCGGTCTTACGACTGAAAAGTAATCACCCCTCTTTAGCTTTAACTTTGCCGAGTCCAATAATGCATATTGTTGCCAAATCCCGCTATCGAATCATCGATGGACACACGACTCCCTCGTTATTGCTGACTGGACCAATTGGGCAAGTAGTGAGTTAATCTTCGTAGCGGTAAGTTCAGCGGGGACACCGACCGCTAATGTCGGACTAAGCACTTAATGAGCTAGCCACTACAACTTTGATTATTTCTCCTAAATGATATCGCGGAAAATGGGCACGAGTCATAAATGATTGTACATTTTCTCAGTAACCCTGTCGAGTAAAAAACTGAGAAGTGGATTACACACATGTTTGTACCGATGCAACCGATAAAGAGGAACATGATTTGTTAAAGGTGTTTGTGCATTTGTTGAGCATGAGGTTGGCAGGTGGACGACGTATGGATATGAAGGACCGCCGTCGATCGTTGAATTAGCTTATTGTGTATGGTTTTTACGTTATGGTCAGCTATGAGCGTGTGCACGGGCCCGACAGTTACTATAAGTAGTCTCACCAGGCGACATCTAGTTAGTTATGAGTATGACAGGCCGTCGTTGGCCACTGGACTGGGCTATTGGGTATAGTTGAAACCTCATACTCAGCGTTCCACATTGACACAGGCCCTGCCATTACGCTAAGTAGCTAAGGCAGGCGATATCGGCAAGAGTTACGGGTATGACGGGCCATCGTTGGCCGTTATGTTAAGATAGTGCGTATAGTTAGAGCCGCATTTTTATCGGCTTGCATAGATAATTGCCTGCTGTTCATTACAGATAGCAGACATAAGAGAGAGGGCGCGTAGTTATGGATATTACAGGCAATGGTTGGCGGTTCGATAAGGAAACGGCGCATAGTTGAAGCCTAACAATCAGCGTCGCGTATAGGTACTGGCCTGGAGGTTTCAAAAGGTAGTCAAGGTGGGCAAAATCGCGTACGGTTGTGAGTATGAGGTCCGTCGTTCGCCATTAGATTGGGTGTGTGCATAGTTTGGACCTCGTATTCATCGGTTCGCGTAAATACCGGCCCGGTGTTTATCATAAGTAGAAAAGACAAGCGACAACACGTACAGCTACGAGTGCGACAGATTAGGTATGAATAAGTTACCGGTTAATCAACGCCGCACACTGACACGGAACTAGCAGGTACGATAAGTAGCCAAGTAAGGCGACATCGAGTATATCAATGAGCATTGCAGGCCATTAGATTAGGCTATCACGCATAATTGAGGCCTTAATTTACGGGCCCGTATGGACACTGGCGAGGTCTTTACTATAGGTAGCGTAGATAAGCGGCATCACGTATGGTCACAGGTATGAAAGACCGCCTTTAGCCGTCGGATTATTTTACTGTGCATAGGTGAGGTCTCATAATCAGCGTCGCGTATAGAGGCGGGCCTAGCAGTTACAGTAAGTATTCGAGATGAGTGACAACGCATAGAGTTATAAGCATAAAGGGCCGTCGTTGGTCTTGGACTAGGCTACCGTGCATAGGCCAGGCCCCATAATTAGTGTCGCACATAGACACGGACCCAGCAGTTACGACAAGTAGTCGAAATGAATGACAACGGCTACCGTTATCATGGCGACCACTTTATGGCGGTCACCACCTACAGACCGTCATATTCATAGTAGACATGATACCCTCAGCTATCTCGTGAAGCCGTCTTATCTACGGGCTAGTTATGTATACTTGAGAAAGAGGATCATCAATAGAGACGGCCCTCGCGTCACCACCTCATAGTTCATGCTGCTGTCTAACAATGTTGTACTCAATGGAATTTGAGATCCCCGGGGAAATATGTCGTGATCAGGTTCGCCGAGCAAAACATATTTTGCAATTATAATCGCATTTGTTGAATTTGAGGAGTGTATAGCGAACAAACGTTACTAACCATTCTTTTAGGGTGGATTTATGCACCAATTTACCAGCCCCCGCATGCAACGCGCAGCTACCTACCCCTCCTCCTCAAATCATCGGTGAACGAAAATGAACGAACAACCGCTGTGCGACAAGTGCACGGTTATTACAGCTGATGAGATGTTCTTTATGCCTAAAAAATACCGAAGAACGCCGAAATATGCTAAAGTGCGATTTTGCATGCGAATCGTCGGTGATCCGTGACCTTGAAACTTCGCTCACTTAAACAGAACGCTATAAGCAAAATATATCACCGAAAGGTGGAAATGGATTAAACCAACCCTTCACTGAAATCACAACTTCAAAAACCCTATATTTTCGAAGAAGACAATGTAGGTGTGCAAATAGCCAGCGGCCATTAATGCAGTCTCTGCGTATTTGCGCATCTCTATAAAAAGTAATGGTAAGGCATAACTGACGATATACATATAACGAATATAGTATTCCACAGATTCACAGAAGGCTCAGGAGAATTAATTTCGTGGTACCAAAACTTTTTTCGCATCTCAGCATTAAAAGCCCTGTAGACAGCGCACGGATGACCCACTTGGTCCCAAAAACAAATCAGCAAGAGCGCTCCGAAATAACCCGGAACAACGCTGTTATAAGTGAGACAGGACAAAAAAGTGTAGCTCAACATCACCACAGATGGACGGGGTTAATGAAAACAGACCAGGCAAGTTGTGCACAACACGAACTCAAGGGTCAATCATCAGGAAGCAGAACACAGGCGATACGCCCCGATGAGCGTTAGATCCTGAGATAACAATTGAAATAAGCTACCACTGTGGTTTGATGCTAACAGCAGTTACGGAGAAAACAATAAAAATAACAGTAGATTTATTTCCCGAATTTTCGGGAACGTACCAAATAAAGCATCATTGATCCGCTACTACCAGTGGGCAACAAAGCGAGGAGGAAGGTAACAGTGCTTTGAACCTGGTATTAGATGTGGCGTATGCAAGCGCCGGCGGAACGTTATTCCACGCAGCAACTGCCCGAAAAAAGAAATATTTTGCCCAATTAATGTGCGCTCTGAATCTGAAAATCCTCTTTCCACGTCTTGGCCATATTTTGGCTGAAATAAGTGAGACAGGACAAAAAAGTGTAGCTCAACATCACCACAGATGGACGGGGTTAATGAAAACAGACCAGGCAAGTTGTGCACAACACGAACTCAAGGGTCAATCATCAGGAAGCAGAACACAGGCGATACGCCCCGATGAGCGTTAGATCCTGAGATAAAAATTGAAATAACCTACCACTGTGGTTTGATGCTAACAGCAGTTACGGAGAAAACAATAAAAATAACAGTAGATTTATTTCCCGAATTTTCGGGAACGTACCAAATAAAGCATCATTGATCCGCTACTACCAGTGGGCAACAAAGCGAGGAGGAAGGTAACAGTGCTTTGAACCTGGTATTAGATGTGGCGTATGCAAGCGCCGGCGGAACGTTATTCCACGCAGCAACTGCCCGAAAAAAGAAATATTTTGCCCAATTAATGTGCGCTCTGAGTCTGAAAATCCCCTTACTACGTCTTGGCCATATTTCGGCTGAATCAACAGGGAAAAACCTGCTGGCCAAGCCCCGTTCAAACGAGGCATAAATAAGTAATAGGTCTCCTCAGAGTCAACGACTCTATAGGGAAGGTGGTCAAACGCCGCGAGACACGTTTCATAGTCGACAGATTTTAGACCGGCAAACACTTTCGTATTTGCACGTTGGACATGCTCAGTCAGGATTAGACGACTTGGTTGGCATCAGAGAAGAGGAAGTCGGATAGAGAAAAACTTCATTTTTACCACAGTCATAGTGGTGACAGCGGATGATTTAATGAGACAGGAGATGATACATCATAATCCAACTGCAAGAATTACAAGCTGTTCTTTTAGAAAAGTAAGAATGACAGCTGGATCTTGTAAAACTGCATTGTGCGCATGCCAAACTATCGTCTTAAACATATATTTCCCAGCTGGCCGCACGTTTTAAACACCAGAAGAGACCGAAAGAGGGTACGCATTAAGGCAGGATCATGAGGCTGCTCAAATTTTGTCTCGCCGGTGCAGGACATGCCTGGTTGCACTGGAAACGTATCACATCTCTTGAATGGCCTGGCCAGAAGTGAGACAATTCAAATAACAGAGATAATTCACCTTGCTGGAGTTGAATACAATTTGCAGATAATAGTGCTCTCTCAATAGGTGTGCTTGTTTTTTCAAGAGTGGTGCCTTTCTTCATTTGAAAATGCAAATACCTGTGTGCCGTTGCTCATAAAAGGCTAACCGGGCAACGGCGCCTATGAAGAAAATGCATTGGATGTTCTCTAGGGCACGGTTGCCATATTTCGCAAGTTGGGCATAACAACCGCTTCCTTTCGAGAAGAGGGGGTTATTGCCCTCGTTGAGAAGCTGACGACACACCAGGCAGAAATGCATTGCCAGCGTGATCGATATTTCCTTCAGAATCCTTTTATGGCTCTCATCTGGTGTCAACATGTTGAAGTGGTTCTTCTTATGCAGGGGTTGGTGAATGTCCTCCTCCGTGAAGACCAACATGGTTTGAGTAGTTCTTGATTGCGTTTGGCAAGATCGAAAGTGACGGGGTTGATGTGGCAGAATACAAGATTGCATGCTGTTTTGTGTAGACTTCAGATAACACTTTGGTCAGTCGTGGTTTCCCCGTTTCTTTCTTCCAAGTAGTGGGTTGGTTTATTTCTCCTTCAGTGTTTCATGTACACAAGTCGCAAACTCATTTTTTCGGGCGGCATCTAATATCCTGTCTTGTTTTTGTATGTTTCATTGGCTTATTTCTGTTTCACAGCAGTTCTGCTCAGCTTCTATGCCACTGTAGTTATCTTCTTGAAATCAGTTGGAACCTAATGCTTAAAAGACTCCGAATGCTTCCGGTAGCCTTTGGTCTATTAAACCGCTCACCGGCCTTTTTCGAACAATGATCGCGCCAGCCTCGTGAATTTTCTGGACAATGGTCCCATACAACTGTTCCACCAAAACTGTTTCCAGATTTGGTTGCTCAAAAGCCACGCACTTCTGGGCAGACTTCATGCCATGTTTTGAAGTCGCCTTTGAGTTTGAGGATTTCTGGCCCCGTGGCACATAAATCTAAACGTCAGCACACGGTGGTCGCAATGTCCCAGTGGAGCTTCAACTGGATCTTGACCAAAAAAGTGTGGTTTGTTAGTGACAACCACATCCAGCAGGGAGGTCAGTTGGCCTGCATGGCATTCGGTGGGCTTGACGACATGTTGATTCCAAGCGCTCTGTTGAACAACTTTTTTCAGCGCCGAATTAAAGTGCCCGGTAGCTCGAGAATCTTTGGGAAATCGTGTCGGAGATGACGAGGAGGATGGTCAAGGCCACGTGTAAGTGTAAATCAAACACACTCCTCCCAGGCTTCTAATCAGCAAGGAAAATGGAACAGCCACCTATCGAGATCTCGCTGTCAGAGACGCCTGATTTGGGCCAGGTCTCTGTGTGTGAGATTATGGACGGCTGTTCAAGGCAAGCTGAACTGAATATCATGAAGTTCGTGGAAATGTTTGAGACGGTTCGTTGATCAGCACTTGAAAATTAGCTTTGGTGCGTCCGAACCTGGGTGTTGAGAGGTGTGCTACCAGAGACGTCAGAGGATTTAATGGCCACACGCCGGGTTTGATTCCAAGGAGCCACGGGGCCCCCTGCGTCTTACTTTTGTGCTTCTTGCCCTGGTGGTTTCAAGAAACATTCTCCGTTTGCTGCAGGAATTCGTCCTCAGAGATTCCGTTATTCATGGGCGATTTGCCCCCGTAAAAAGTAGTTTTTCCACTCGTTGCTGAAAGTTTCAATAGCTATTACTTGAAGCTTGTACAATACCACCTTTTCGACTATTAAATTGGTTGTTGTTCAAGGATGTACGCGGAATACGCGTGCTTCTAGTTTCTAAGGCGTTTTGCGGTTTGACCGGCGAAATGTATCTTCGAGACCCTATTGAGTCACCTGTGCGCTGGATGGCACCAACAGAGAGTATTTCCTCTTGTAGCATTGCAATTGGGTTATTTTCGCAGAGGACTGCACCTTGGATCTAGTCTGCAGTTCTTTGGTTAGGCGAAGTTTATGCGGCTAATTTGATCGCAGTAACTTTCCTTTTGTGTTGTGTGGGCTCTCAAATCGCAGTTGTGGTTAACTAGGTATACGTAAAAATTTCTGCAACATTACCGCTGGGTTTTGGACTTTGGTTATCAGGGATATGAGTGACGACCGTGTCCCCAGTTGGACAGACCGCTTCTGACAGGGCAGAGCTTCAGGTTGACGGTTTCGCACTTCCATTGGTTCACGCAGGGGTCTTCGTCGTCTAGATCAACACTTCCGGTTGATCTCTTGTCTCCACCTATGTTACTCAATTTAGCTCAGAACGTGATAATTGAGCTTGAAGTTCACAGCAGAGCGCTTGTCGCCCTCAAGGAAGGTGAGCCATAATGGCTTTACATATGTTGAACGTTGTGTCCTACGACCATCACTGCTGTAGGCAGTTAATTAGAAACTGTAATCGGGAGTCGCGTTAGGTTGTGTCGGCGTGCTTTCAAGAACACGAGTGTTTATTCCATAACCGCCAACGGGTAGACCACTGATTTAGGCTTGGTCGCTCCGCGCCAAGCAAAAGCCCGTTTGGCGCCAAGTTCGTAGCTAGGGTCACGCCCTGCTTAATTGCTACACTGAGTTATGATAGCCTGACTTACTCGGTGGAGGCAAACGTTAAACAGTAGCATCGAGCACATTATTAAATTAGCAAGCCTGACGTGACCAAGTTAATTGTCAGGTAGGACGCTAGTACTGATGTTTAATGCTTCCTTATTCAACCCTCCTTTAGAAGTTTGTTGATTTCCTCTGCACTCTGATGACTTGAATGCGCTCTTCATGCACCAACCTGTTCTTCAACATTTTTAAGCCAAATGAACCGCACCCAGGATTCTTACCGTGGAGTTTTGGGGCAAATTTTTATCCACTCTCTCGCAAGCCACCTCCAACATTTTATAGTTCAACCATCGAAGCTGATGCCACACCGATTCTAGACATGAACCTGAGGATTTATAGGCCTCCCACAATCCTCCTTGTTGAGACCAGATGGGATTCACCCTCCAAACCTCCAGTCCTGAGATTTTAGGCGTGAAACTGGCTGAACACCTCACAGAGATACCTCCTAGATCTCCGTTTGATTCCGGACAGAACTCATCCGTACCTTCCCACTAATGAGATCAACGATCCAACCATATGCTATGTGGTTGCTCGTCTATTGTGATGCGCAATTTCGCTCTCAGTTTTCAGCGCTACAAATTTTTATTAGTAGAATGCTTGTTGTGGTTAATATTATTTATTATCATCGTTGTTGCCACGCTAGTTGATACGGCTAAACATTTATCGAGAACAGCCAGCCAATCAAGCAAAATACTCAGTGGCCTAGGGTTCACCAGGCCGCTCAGTATTCGCACAATGGGATGAATTCCTCGAAACCTACGGCATTTTCAGGCATGCCACTTGATAGTGTAGAATGTCTATGTATAATGTATATGCTTTTCTATTATTGAAAATCATTTACTATGGCGATTTGTTTAAAGGAGCGAATGCTCAATGTCAATAAACACCGCCGACTGTAAATACGTTGCCTGATGATAAAAATCGCGAATTGTGGAAAACGTTGACTCACTTACGCTGGGCAAAAATTTCAGATAGTGTTCCAACAAAAAAATTTTCACGAACATTCTAGAATCTAATTGGCTTTTGGAGATGCAAGATATGCGTAGGTGCACTCGTGCAAACAAATGGTAGATGATTCCTATTGCCAGTTAAAATTCCCTAGAGCTAAAAGTCGTGCACGTTTGCCGGCAAAAAGCAGAGTTTTCCACTGTAGGTTGCGAATTATGCTAGGAAGACCTCGGGGTTTATCGATTAGGAACATGGAGCATCCGTCGATCGTTCCGGACGGCTGAACGAGCTTAGCTGATGCACACGCACACGACTAACACGCGGCCAGGGGCACACGATGCCTAGCTAACTAGCCATATAAAACCTACGTTGATCATACCGGACAGCTGAACGAACCTAACTGACGCACACGACTAACACGCGGCTAGGGGTGCATGATGCCTGAGGGCACTCATCCTTCTGCACCGGAGAAAAGGTTCAAAACGAATGTTATTAAATGTTGAGATATATTGGTTGTTTTAAAGTGTACATATGTCCTTCTGGGAGGCGCATTTTCTTCTTCGTAATGGGTGTTCATTTTGCCGTTGATGTCCTGAAATGGGAGGAAGATATATTTCAGGTAATCGAAATATCATTACAAGGCGGTCGGCCGACAAACTGTCACAGACACTTACCTCAAAGTTCACTCCGGTGACTATGTTGTCGTAGATGCCTGTTCACACAATACCATCTTCAGCGGCTATTTTGAATGCCTGTTTACTGCACCTCTCAAGAAATACGAGACTTACATGAAATGCATAGGGCCTCATTAACAGGCAAGCTTTTCGGAGCCTATGGGTCACATGAAGCCATCTTCGTCTCTTTCATCTAGCTGGCGCTCTACAGCGTTAGTCATGGCTGTCAGATATTTACTCACGGCTGTCGAGTAGTTCCTCTGTGGACTCGAAAGGACGGACGCACACAGACTTCCGGGGCACACTGTGCTGGGTCAGTGCTTGGGTTTGGGTCGACATCAAAAGACGCCCTCTTTGCGGACAGGGTAGCAAGTACACTTCTGCGTTTTCTGGATGGGCCCGGAGGTAAGAACAAAATGCAATTTATTTTAATGTGGACTCACCGTTGGGACAAGCCCGAAGAGCACCACCACACAGCGGGCAAGGTTCACCATCACAACAGTCGGCGTGATATGACACGTGATCCGTTGCACACCAGCGGTCACTGGTGGTAGTCGGCCGATCACACAGCACACAAAAACCCAAGTCAACGTTCCAAGATCGCTATCTGGGCTGGGGTGCAGTATCCTCGACCACCAACGGCAGGTCGTCGGTTGCAGATTTTGAGCCTTGACGTAGCAATGGACGGTCGCTTAAATATGGTTGTGGCCCTCCTGGGTTCCAGCCTCTGAGGCTTATCCATTACTCGGTTCAGTTGTTTACGAAGGCCGTCGAAAGCTGTCGGCGGTGGTTTGGGAACACGTGTAAGGGGTACACTTTTTATCGGTAGGTTGTGATCCGACAGTTTTCGTCGGTGAACTGGGAAGCAAGCTAAGGAAAAATCAATGATGAAGAGTTTTTACCAAAAATTTTGTCCCCACTGCCTCTGGTGCATCTTGCGCTAGTTAGGGCGGCATGGTGATTGTTTCATGTAGAGTGTGACCGCGATGCCTAAAAGCATTGGGAACAGGCAAACGGAGTTGTCCATGTTGGGTCGAGTCGCTCGTTGCTTAAGCGTCTATCAGCAACGCACAACCCGACGCTCGTCTGTGGCTACAAAATGCATTCAGCGCATTAGTCTGTGCCTCATCAGCCACAGAATTAACAGTTATGAGCCATTTCTCCTAGGGACCACATCGAGTATCCCATTCGCTCGGAACGGACCGATCTCGAAATACAGAGAACAGATGTATGTAGGCGAGCCACTTTGCCTGGTAGAAAGGGCATGTGCATTCTCCAGCACAGGTGTCCACAGACTGGGAGCATCAGTGTGTTTGCACCACAAACTATAAGTCAGTTTACGTAGCTCAACCTCACCTTGTTTGTTCCAACGCTCTCATACGGCAGCCGCAGCGGTCGCGGACCCAAGTGCCTCAAAACGAGAGAGCATGCATATGTCGTCATTCGACAGACCACGTTTAGAACGTAGGCGTCGCCCTTCAGGTTTTGTCGCCTGTCGCATTGTACGACGTATGCATCTCGACGAGCAGGGACACCTTTTGAATTGCATGCTCCAACGTGTCGGAGTGTGCACGCAGCCTCTAAGGCGGCCGTTCGCACTCTGCAATCGGTTGTTGGTCACATTACCGAAGTGAACAATTCTGGACTGTGCGTGTACGGCCCATTTTCGGGTTATATACAACCAGCGGCACAGCAGCTGCAGGTCTTGCCGGAAACTGTGTGCTTGTAATGCGATGAACAAAAAACCTACCGTACATCGTTTTCCAGGCGATCCATGTGGTGTTACATGTGCCGGCTAATCGCAGAATGTGTCTATGACCAAAAATACATGGATAGTAAATGATACATACGTGCTTCCCGATGGCTTTGCGGACATGAAAGTAGCAAAGCTTAACGTCACAGCCGAACACGCCTCTTGCTGCACGCATTTGCGCCGCCAACTGGTCCATTACAAAGGTCTTAACCGGATAAGTTTCGCCCATTATTTCTTTGAATAATCCAAACAGTTTACGCATGGGAACAAACTACTCGGTCTCTACGAATACATACGTAACCGGACACCGGGGTCCCATGCCGTCCGTTATCAAGAAGGTGTACAGCTTATATCTAAATGCTGAATATTAGGTGCTTCAAAAAATTACGCCAGGCGGTTTGTTGCATACGTTCCCTCCACATGCACTACATCTGGAAAGCATCGGAACAACGCTATCTGCTGCCATCAAGAGAAGCATATGTGGTTATAGTGATCTTCCTCTGATTGACACACAATGACGCTTCCGGTCTCCCGAAGTTTTGCCAGGACCGAAGACATAGCACCTGCCATATTAAACCCAACTATTCGGCACCTACCCAACATAGCCCATCGACACTTCCGGCGGTATTTGTATATCCTCAGTGGTAAGAATCTTGCGGAATTCGTCCTCCACAAATTACCACACCTCACATGAGGGCGTTCCATATTTCAGAAGGGCCTTTCAGGTGCCCAACTCGTCTTCAGTTAGCCGTCGATTAACTTAAACCTGACCTACCACAGAGATCCTGGCTCTACATATATGCATACAGGCCTCAGAGCTAGCACGTTGCTCACCCACACACGGTAGACGCAGCCCCAGATACAGCAACCTCTGCACACGCTCACCAGCTTAACGCACCACACCACTAGCACCGGCCGGTTCACGTAGGCCATGGTACACCGGGGACGGTGTTCTTCAAAAAGGAGGCCGATGTGGTATACGTTGTCTGTCAGTTTGATTGATTCATATGTAATTATTGGTGATGAACAACCTTGCTTACTGGGCTCTGGCTCATGAGCTTTGTTTCTGTTTTCCATCCACAGAAATTGTCGTGAACACCTGCGTTCGGAGAATCACTGTCCCCTGGTGTGGCCATAGAGTGCATAGTACATAATTGGCGACCACGCCAGGATGGTTACCACACACTGGTAGACCTACCACAGAGATCCTGGCTCTACATATATGCATACAGGCCTCAGAGCTAGCACGTTGCTCACCCACACACGGTAGACGCAGCCCCAGATACAGCAACCTCTGCACACGCTCACCAGCTTAACGCACCACACCACTAGCACCGGCCGGTTCACGTAGGCCATGGTACACCGGGGACGGTGTTCTTCAAAAAGGAGGCCGATGTGGTATACGTTGTCTGTCAGTTTGATTGATTCATATGTAATTATTGGTGATGAACAACCTTGCTTACTGGGCTCTGGCTCATGAGCTTTGTTTCTGTTTTCCATCCACAGAAATTGTCGTGAACACCTGCCTTCGGAGAATCACTGTCCCCTGGTGCTTCCATAGCGTGCATATTACAGTGAGCACCAATAATTTTCAAAATTAGTCGATTAAAACAAATGGCAAAAATGTGACGGCAGATGATGGTGACTTTTGGACTGAGCACTTATGCAAAGAAGTGCACTATTTTGACGTTAGATTTTTTATTTCACCCACAGGAGTTTTGCAGAAAAGTGCATTGGGCTTCGAAGGCTCACTTTGTGCGAATACTGAGCGCCTACTTCATGCTATATTGAGTATCCAAAGGCATAATGGCCATCACTCACCGAAAGCAGGACAGCGGGAATATGCGTTCCTTCAGTGGCCATCACTCACCGAAAGCAGGACAGCGGCAATCTACGTCCCTTCAAGCCCTCTGCCAATCGATCTAAGCCTGTATTAGACAATCCTTCACGTCATTCTGGATTGTTCTGCGATTTGAATTCAAATGGTGTTTTAATGAACCGCAATCAGCTGTTCCACCGGCGGCCGCGACTTTCAAGCGCGATGGGATACTTGGTTCTGTTCATCTACTCGGCCCCCGGACGTGGTTGACGCGAAGTTTTGTGGTAAGAACAAAAGCTCAACAAATACTTTATGTGTTTCGTCGCAGCTCATTCCCCCTATGGATCTTGGAGCATGCGATACATTCCTAAATAATCATGCTTGCACTTCACTCGGAGACCGGGACGCCACATCAGAAATGCTCATCGAGAAAGCCAAAGATAGGGTTTGTCTTCGTGCTCGCCCTGTCCTTGGTAACATTACAAATAAACCGGAGGTAATGAACAACCCTTGCACAGTGAACGCATTCCTTTTCAGTCGAACACCCGCTATGGTTTCGCCTGCGCTGACCGGAAAACCGAGAACAAGGGTAAGATATGTGAATTTGATGCATTCTACGCGAACATTTACTGCTGGCCTTATACGCCTTATACAGTCAGCCAAGTACTGCAATATGGCTATCCAACCGGTACTGTTTCCGACAGTCTTCAATTGCGTTTGGTTCAAGGCTGTTCACAGAGTAACACATCTCTGCCCTACCGTTACGGACGATGGTACTCTTCAATAACCCCTATTTCCCCTTTCTCAGGAACAGTTCTTATCGTTGTTTAGCAGGAACCCAAATTCAAATCCTCATCGGGGCCATTTGTTTGGCCCTCAGACAGCCGTGCTCCATGCTTAAATGGGCACTTTGAAACCCGGGTCTCAGTCTCAGTTGTATTTCTTAAACTCCGGAAATTGGCTTTCAGGGTCGTCGTGGCTTAACTCGCATATACAACCCTCCTGGTCAGATGTCGCCAATGGGTGGCTTCCAGAAAATAAAGTGGTCGACCGCCATACGTGAAGTGTCGTCTTGTATTTATCTGAATAAGAATGGTACAGAAGCACACCCTAACTTGATTTCCAATAAAGGTAAACACGTGCTGGAATGATATTTCGAAGGTTGTATGTGTTAGATTCTCTGTTTTTTGTCTGGAACTTCTCAGCTAACTAGACTCACCGGGGAACTTCTACTTCGGAGGCTAGGTTAAAATGCTCGGTATAGTTTCCCATCCAACTCAGACGAGATGGATACGTTTTGTAATGCTGCAGCTTCTGGGGTAAAACTCCATGGTCGGTTCATAGTCCATTTTCAGTTTTAATGAGAAGCAGTTCAAAACACTCGCACACAAGGCTCTTAGCCAGTGAGCAGCTGAGAACAAAAATCTCAAACTCGGTGGTTCTCATCCTTAACACCTCGCTATTTCTTGCCGTAGACTATGGTCCTGTAAGGGTCTAATGACTAAAGTAATCTAATATCGTCTTCAGGAAGACAAGTAGGCAAAGGTAACCTGTGCCGGCAGAATAGATAAAGAATCTTCCCATAAAATAGGGAGCAAATCGTCCAGCTGTAACACCCTGTCGGTAACTGGCTTCCATGTCACTCGAAGAAATCACGAGGGCTGGGATACTGCCAGGTTGCCCAAGCCTAGACAGAGGAAGTCGAGAGAAAGAGGTCAGGTTCGAACCGCGGACCTGCCAGTCAGTAAATTCGCCCTCTGACCACGGCCATCTGCCAGTAGAGTTCACATGTGTTAGTTCTAGAGCTACAGTCGAGTACTCAATCAACGCTCTCATGTCGTCCCGAAGTATGTTTCGAATGAAGCCAGCGTTCTCAGCTTGGGGGCGAGATGGCTCGCGCGGATTTACTGACCGGAAGGTTCGTGGTTCGAATCCGACCTCTGCCTCTCGACATCCCTTGCCTAGACTTGGGCAACCCGACAATATCCCAGGCCTCGTGCTTCCTTCGGTGTGGCAGCTAGGTACCGGAAAGATGTTACAGGTGAAAATTTTTTTCTCGGGCTGGAAAATGGTTCTCGCTAGGCGTTATTTTCAAGGCGCAAATCTTCTAGTTCCACCCACTGCTTAAGATGTTTTCTCGGGTAACGAGGTGGAAAAAACGGTCTGTGGTACGGGCGGTCTGCTGTCGAATAGAGTGTAAAGTTTCACAGCCATCGTCGTCTTCATTTTAAGCAACAGTTTTGGAGCTGACGCTTCGTTGGACTCGAAAGCCTCTCGTCACTAACATAAGTGCAGGGTACCTTGAGTCTGAGATTATTCCCTGTGTATTCGAAGTAAACAGTTAGCGCGTCTTTAATAAGGTTAGTAAAACGGTGACTCGATCTAGGGACGAGTT
>NW_008751702.1:2140603-2165382 GCF_000715545.1 Opisthorchis viverrini | reverse complement strand
AGGGAGAAATAACTTGTTGGAACTTCTCAGCTAACTAACGCATCTGGGCCAGGTTAAAGTGCTTGAGGTAACCTCCTACCCAAGTCCAAAGAGTTGAATACATTTTGTGATGCTGCAGTTTTTGTGGTAAAACTCCATGGTCGGTTCATAGTCCATTTTCAGTTTTAATGAGAAGCAGTTCAAAACACTCACACGCAAGGCTCTTAGCCAGTGAGCAGCGGAGAACAAAAATCTCAAACTCGGTGGTTCTCATCCTCAACACCTCGCTATTTCTTGCCGTAGACTATGGTCCTGTAAGGGTCTAATGACTAAAGTAATCTAATATCGGCTTCAGGAAGACAAGTAGGCAAAGGTAACTTGTGCCGGCAGAATAGCTAAAGAGTCTTCCCATAAAATAGGGAGAAAATCGTTCAGCTGTAACACCCTGTCGGTAACTGGCTTCCATGTCACCCGAAGAAATCACGAGGGCTGGGATACTGCCAGGTTGCCCAAGCCTAGACAGAGGAAGTTGAGAGACAGAGGTCAGGTTCGAACCACAGACCTTCCAGTCAGTAAATTCTATGAATGACCACAGCCATCTGCCCGTAGAGTTCACATGTGTGTTAGTTCTTCTAGAGCTACAGTCGAGTACCCAATCAACGCTCGTCGTCCCGACACAGACCTTCCAGTCAGTAAATTCGCCCTATGACCACAGCCATCTGCCCGTAGAGTTCACATGTGTGTTAGTTCTTCTAGAGCTACAGTCGAGTACCCAATCAACGCTCTCTTGTCGTCCCGAAGTATGTTTCGAATGAAGCCAGCGTTCTCACCTTGGGGGCGAGATGGCTGGCGCGGATTTACTGACCGGAAGGTTCGTGGTTCGAATCCGACCTCTGCCTCTCGACATCCCTTGCCTAGACTTGGGCAACCCGACAATATCCCAGGCCTCGTGCTTACTTCGGCGTGGCAGCTAGGTACCGAAAGGATGTTACAGGTGAAAATTTTTTTCTCGGGCTGGAAAATGGTTCTCGCTAGGCGTTATCTTCAAGGCGCAAATCTTCTAGTTCCACCCACTGCTTAAGATGTTTTCTCGGGTAACGAGGTGGAAAAAACGGTCTGTGGTACGGGCGGTCTGCTGTCGAATAGAGTGTAAAGTTTCACAGCCATCGTCGTCTTCATTTTAAGCAACAGTTTTGGAGCTGACGCTTCGTTGGACTCGAAAGCCTCTCGTCACTAACATAAGTGCAGGGTACCTTGAGTCTGAGATTATTCCCTGTGTATTCGAAGTAAACAGTTAGCGCGTCTTTGATAAGGTTAGTAAAACGGTGACTCGATCTAGGGACGAGTTCCTCCAACAAGATTACATACCTGATTGAACAGGAGCGCCGCCGTCTCTGCGTAGTCATGGAAGATCGTCTCACAATCCAATGAACTTCTGGTGGTAGTAACAACTGGAAGTTTTATTAAATGGCGGAGGATACAGAATCACAGACCGTGTTGGGGGATTTAGGTTGAATAAATCTAAGAGACCGAACACATTTGAAATATTTCGTTTATCAACTAGACGTATGGGTGCTGTTGGTAATCAGCTTGTATCTTTTCTTACCTCGCTGACAGCCAAGCTTTTGGACCCTATTACATCACTTATTGGAATAGGCTTCCAGTCAGATTCTGAATCAGCCGAGCCTTTCTTCGTTTTCAGCTGACGTGCCACGTTCTAACACCCAACAGACCCACGTTCTCGTCCTAATCGGATGTGGTGTTTTGCCTCACTGACTGAAATCAACTGCCTGAGGTTTCTGAACTACATGCTTGGATCCTTGTGACCTTACTGCATCATTTGTTTGCATATCGTTATTTTTCATCCATCATTTTATCACTTAATATTATGTCACTATCCCCTGTTGTTGGCATTTACTACCATTTTATTATTTATCGGCAGACCTTTCTAGACATTCGCGCATCTGCATGCAAAATACTTACGTAATCCTGCCTAACCTGTTGCCCATGGGACTTTTCAGCGTTGAACCGTGCGACCCATTTTTACGTTTATGTGGAAATCGTGAGATAAACTGGCACTGCATGTAAATTGTGCGCTGTTTGTATTCACATACTTGTGGACGCGAAGCGTATGGAGAGCTTTCAGTCAATTAAAAAACATATGGGAAGCTCTCTAAAAGTTTTCCTATAAGTAATGGTGTCCGACACGGGAGTTCACTTTTTCCCTTTTTGTGCAGTCTTGCCATTGGTCGAATATTCGAAGCTCTCCAGAGCCCCGGTGTTCAGGTCTTCCCGAGCGGGAACCTTACTGATCATTGTTCACATTTTTGAAGAGCAGAAAGCGCAACCAATACAAAAGAAGCTAACCAAAGCCATCCATCCAGACGTGTAGTTTCTGCCCATAAAGTACAGCTTCATGCCGCAAGACGTCTTTGGTCATGCCTGTAAGAATTTGTGGGAGGTTGTGGAACACTTATTAACTCTGGAGTGACAGGCGAAGTGAACGCACAAATCTCGAAGTCCAGATTAGCGTTTGTCAATTTGCTTCACCTGTGGCTTCAAAATGGCATATAGCTGAGTCCCAAAGGACGCGTGTATCAGAATACAATACAGCCTGCATTGCTGTACGGCTAAGACTGGGCCACTTCGGGCGGAGGATCTGAGACATCAGCTCTTTGACCACAGATGCCTCAGAAGTATGGTTGGAATCGGTCGTAAGCAACGCATTCGGATGGAGCTGATCAGTAGTTTGGTATTTGTGAAGTAGACGATACTTCGCCCAAAGAATGCATCCAGCGGTGCAAAGCTAGGTGATTCGGCCATATGTTACACATGCAGAGACGAGCGCTTTTTCCCGTGCCTGATTGAGAATAGCCGAAACCTAGAGGTGGACGGAATCAACACCGAGACAAACTCGTCAGATCCAGGCTGGGTTTTGCCCTGGCCGGGGATGCGTCAATCATATATTTGTTACAAGGAAAGCTCGTGATCAGCTCTACGCTTTCAGACGTCCTACGTTAGTCGTCTTTGGTGATCTAAAGACTGTTTTTGTGCCGGTCGTCGGAAATTTTGGCGGTCCGTCGACCAAAGGTGTCCTAACTTTATACCTTTTGTGAGGGCACTCTAAGTGAACTCACGTGGGCGCTTCGGGTATACAGCAGACTTTCAGTGAAATTCACCACGTACATTGATGTAAGAAAGCGCTACCCTCTCTTGTCATTCCTCCAAGCTTTTCAGACCTGGATGTCCTCTGCCTGTCCCCTAAACCTCGGGGATCTGAGTGCTCCTGGCGCGTTCGCGGACAGACTGAGTGTTCAGACGACATTGCGCTCCTTGGTCCGAAGCCTTCAAAAGTACATCCATTTTAAATAACCTAAATACTTCGGCCGCATGGTCTAGTATGCGCTTCACACCAATGTAAAGTGCCTCTGCAAGACTGACTGGAATGAAGCCCAAACCCAATCCTTGCAATCCAGCCGGTGACGTTGTAGATAAATTCGTTTGATTGGGCAGTTGTCTATGTTTAGGCAGACTGGCTTCAGACGAGGTTACATGTCGAGTAAGAAAGGCCAGGGCAGTTTTTGCCAACTTGCGATACCCGTGGCGCCGGCATGACGTCAGTTTGTCAAGTACAGAGTCTACACTGCAGCGGTGCGTTTCAGATTGTTTTGTTCATCAGAACCGTATTTTCTACGTGCAGAGGACTTATGAAGGTTGTCAGTGTTTGACAGTCGGTGTCTTCGCAGCATTCGTCGGGTCTGGTGGGAACATCGGATCAGCAATGGTGCGGTGCACCGGATAATTTAAGAAAAATGTAATCCTCCCAGAATGGATGAATTACTCATCCTTCATAGGTTACGTTGGTCAGGGCTTGTTCTCTGCCTGCATCGCAGAACTCTTCTCAACCATTGGAAGCGACCGAGAGGTGGACAGTGTATGACCTGGCAGCGAACTTTCAAAGCATAAGAGGTATGCTCAGGCTGGTGGATAGCTTTCACCTCCGTGTATGAGGACTACGAGACTGAATTCACCAGTGGTAAATAACATTGATGGACGTGGCTCAGTCACGCAGTCAGTGGTGCTCGCGCATCAAAATTGTCACCTTCAGTGTTCCCGAACTAACTGGTTGTGCCATCGCTGCTTGGTTGTATCACGATCTCCCGCTGGTGGATAGCTTTCACCTCCGTGTATGAGGACCACGAGACTTAATTCACCAGTGGTAAATAACATTGATGGACGTGGCTCAGTCACGCAGTCAGTGGTGCTCGCGCATCAAAATTGTCACCTTCAGTGTTCCCGAACTAACTGGTTGTGCCATCGCTGCTTGGCTGTATCTATCACGATCTCCCATTTTTTGGTGATCCTGGAGCCAACGTGCCTTGGATTGCACTGAGTATGACAGAAGAGAACGAGGGATGCCACGAAAATTTTTTTTTTGGTGATCCTGGAGCCAACGTGCCTTTGATACATGGATTGCACTGAGTATGACAGAAGGGAACGAGGGATGCCAGGAAAATTTTGGGACCCGTTGATGCTGTTCACCTTCTAGAATGGTGTCCAAATGACTCGTTCTTTTCTGGAGACATAACGATATTTCAGCTAACCGGTATGACTGGCGTTCACTCTGTAAGCTTCCATCCAGATTGTCTGGTTGGGCGTCGTAGGCAATTCCTGCGTGTTTTATGGTAGCCACGTGTCACTTTCCCTACCTCATTTCTTTCCATTATGAAGCTTCATTAAAATAGATTGACATGGTTGTACTGTAGTGAAACATCACTTTTCTCATTTGATGTTGCTGTCAATTTTTTTCTTTTAGCTGTATCACTTTCTCGGTGCGTAACTGCCATGCCACCAGAAAAAAGCACGAGGGCTAGGGTACTGTCGGATTGTCCAAGCCTAGACAGGGGAGGTCGGGTTGGAACCGCAGACCTTCCGGTCAGTGAGTCCGTGCTCTAAGCACTGAGCCATATTGAAAATAATCCGGTCATCTCTAGAAGGGTAGAGCGCCTGAATCGTTGAACCGAACTCTTTCAGCGGCATTAAACTGGCTACCTTTAATTGCTCAACGGGTTTCTAGACCCGCAACAGAGTTAGGGAGAGTGAAGTTGGAAGCTCGGATGTCTTCGAAAATTAGGTAGTGCCCCTTTCGCTCAATCTTCCTGACCAAGTCCCATCGCGCCGTTTACGAATGGAGCTGATGCTTGTGTAACTTTGTCCGTTTTTTTAAAAAAAGAAGTTCGTAATGAGTGCAGAAATCGGAGTCAGCTTGGCTCTTGGCGTCGATTGCCCTTTGTCGCCTTAGTCGCTGCCGGGTTGGCAAAACTACTCAGTAGAATGGTCAGGAACGGGTTAGAAATCTGTAAGACTCACCACGTTTTTCCATTAGTAAAATTTTCAACTTATAGCTAGACTTTGATGCCTGTTGTACTAGTTGTGAATGTTTGCAGCAGTCTGTCAGTTGCTCTGTTCTGTTGTGTGGACGAGTAGCGCACACAACTACCCCCAAGTGGGTTTTCAGCTAGCATACGGATCACTTTTCGAGACATGACGGTTTTCAGCCGCTAACTTAGACCCGGTTTAGATGCGGTTTTTCACCCGTGCCCATGAACCATTCTGCTATGAATAAACAGAATTCTTTGGGGAACGTTTAGAACCGATCTTCGGTTCAGAAAGATGTAGGAAACGATCGGTGGACTAATCACTAGTTTTTTCTACATAAAAGGCCATGCAAATGCGCTATCGAGTTGGGAGGGTTTCAAGTCAGATAGCCAGTCATATATCTCTTGACTGTCAGGTTAGATAAGTACCAAATCTTTAGTAAGGATTCTTGCTTATTAGCGTGGGTGACTAGGAGTTGCTACTGATGGTTTGGGGCTTTGACCTTCAGGTTTAGGTTTTCACAGATCTTGTTTAGTGGGTGCTAGGCAGTACACTCATTTGCACACAATTTAGGTTCTCACAGGAGAATCATCTATCACCATAGACAGAAGAATCAGCCTTGACAACTATGGTGTTCGTCTAATTATGTTTAAAGCCTTAGTGAAAAGAAGAGAAAAAGAGTGGGTGAGGGAAGAGACCTCGTGCTTGCCTATGTCAAGCGTCCTGAGGTGCTTACACGTCCAATCAGACAGTCTAGAGAGAAACGCCATCGAAAACCAGCCACGCTTCTGAGGCGTCGGTGGTCAAAGGCCTGGAGACGCCCCACGTCATCTGTCCGCAGAGGCCATGTGTCGCACCAATACAACAATACATCCCTTACTGTACAATTTGGGTCCAAGTAGCACGGGCTTAACGAAGCCTCGGGGACTGCGCCTTCTTGATGAGCCTTAACAATGGTGAATTCGGTAGTGGATTGTGGAAGTTTCCAGGACCATTGTATGTTGCTCCCTTCAAGAAGATGCTGATGATGAATATCTCCAACATCGTCCCAACGGACACGTGAGGCAAGCTTTTTATGACACATTCCGTTAAAGAATATAATGAACGGGAGATTCATCTGTTATTCAGTTAAGGCTCTCGTTTTCAAATGTGGCATGACCACTGTCTCGACTCCGTCTTGTGTATGTTGGTAGTTTATATTTGTTGATCAGTTACACGCACTGCGTACTGGCCTTCTTGAATCACTTTTTTTGTTGACTTCTGTTCACGGCGCTCACTCAGCTACTCACGGCCGAAGCTGCGCTAGCGTGCGCTGTCTCAGAACGGGCTAATGGGGTGTTTAGGACGGTGCAGTATCCCCTTCTTTCTCGTGAATGCTAGTTTCGACTTCTCCACTACCTTTGTGTCATGCTGGATTACCGAAATCGAGCTCTGGCTCCATTCTGAACATACAGCCACGGTCCAACATACTAAGGTCTTAATAAAATCTGTCTATCATTGCGAATCAAGTTAGTGTTCGCATGATACAACACATTCAGTTGAAGACTACTGCTAATGACGAGATGTTAAGCCGCCACCCGTAAGCACCAAGGTTTCTTGTTCGGGGCAGCAATGGTATCACTCCTGACTAAATTTTTCTTGTGAGAAGAATCGTTGTGGACTTGTACACTAATTTTCAAACGAAACGGTGCTAGCGTATATTCCAAAAGGATCTCTCGTTTATGTTTTCCTCAACTCGGTGTAATGCGTGAAAGCCTCCCCCACTAGAAAAAACTATTCAACATGTCAGGATGTCCCCCCTGACACGATCCTACTTATGAGGTTGATGGAGACCCTCAAGTCGTTTGCTGTATTGAGGTTTGTTCACAATTTACTTAACTGAGCTGTTCGCTCATTCAACACTTCTATTTGCTTGTTTCCAGATATCTTTCAAGTTCATCACTGGTTTAGGGTTATCCGCCAGTCACTTGCGCCACATCAATGGCTAGACAATTGTCAGACATCGCCCAGTCGCGCCCTCAACGGCGCTCGTGCATCCAAGCTATTGCCTTCAGTGCATAGCTCCTTTTCCAATCCCCCCACTTGACAGCCCACTGACTGCTGGATTTATCATCTCCCGCTGTAATGCGCACTTACCTACCCCCCTCCCCAAATCATCGGTGAACGAAACTGCGGCAGCTACAACCACTGTACGACGAGTACGGGGTTATTACAGCTGACAATGATGATGATGATGATGATGATGCGTGTTGATCCATTATAATCAACAGCCCAACGCGGCTTCTCTGGACTTTGAGGTCCTGTAACTGATACGTCTTAACGGTTTAGACCACTGGTTTTCAAATGTTAGATCATTTGCGTGATGCTAGTGCTTCGTTTGAACAATAAAACGATATAGTAAAAACGGAATGTGCTACAACGGTACCCCCAAAGTAAAGGCCACCTCGAACAGTACCTTCCTCGACATTCCTTCTCCGTTACTTTTCTCAGCAGGGTGATCACCATCCCATGCAAGGCTAAATATTCAGCGGATGTCTGAGTTAGTAGATGACCATCAAAACATATAATGCGTGAATTCGGTTTGGCGGATACATACAAGTCACTGAATATCATGTTGATCCTGTGGAGAATTCAATGATCCGGAATTCTGAGTTGTGGGTCTCTTGCAAAGTCTGAAAACTACTGGGTACCTGTTATGTCTTGATGTACGGTAGTGCAACTCTGTGTCGGTCCCTTGGCTTCCTGCTCCGCCCACTATGGTATATCAAAAGGCACGGTAGCTATACACAGCCCTTTATGGAGACAAAAGAAAATCAGTACAACTGTATATATATATATAGGGTAGTCACAGAGTGTTCCACAAGGTCGTGCCAGAATGTCCGTGAGGGGGCGAGAACCGTCGAGTCAAGGCGCTTGACTCGGACTGGCTGGCATTCTGACCAATCAGGGCATGCCTACGACTGGCCCGTATCCTGCACGTGACACATGCGTCCAAATGATGTGATGTTCGGTTATTAGGGACGGCTGGCCCCCGAACAGTACCATATTAGAAACACAGTAATCTGATGTCAGACTTTATCCACACTTCAGGATAGCCTCCACACATTTCCCTCAACTCTGTATTTCGAGCACGACACGTTTATGGTGTGTCCTAATCCGTTTTAGCGAACACATCTCGGTTCCGTTAACTGCTCTGCTAAACACAGTACCAAATATTGTCCAAGCCCACCGTAGCCGAACAAGTGACAAAAAGACACTGATTTTGGGGGCATGGTTCTATGCACTGATCTACCTATTGACGGACTGGCATATTTTGAGGCTGAGGCTAAGGCACTGTGATTCACAGGTCCAGTGCAGAGAGCAAAGATGTATGTCAATGATGTCTTGAATTACGTGATGACGGCTGTCTGAACGACGCGCCGATGACAGTTCGAATTCACTTGTACACCGACCACAGCTGGTAACAATACCGCGGCCCTGTGTAACCGCTGCGTACCCCCTCAGCAGTATCCTGTAGCCACCTGTTTAAACCCTATATAATTTCGAGGAGCAAACAATCAGCGGATCACTTCCCCCGAGTCTTTGTCTGTGTGCACTTTCGCTGACTCTGCTGTTTAACGGAACTAGACGTTGCAACTTGTTTTGATTTACTCAATCGAACTGTGTTGCTGTTTTTATGACCTGCGGGTGGTTTACATGGGATAAACCATCTGTATACCCGACACGTCCATTGCATTAAAACGCTAAATATCAAAATGCCACGTCAACTTGAGTGTGAATTAATAGCGCATGAACAAATTCAGCGATAGATTGAATGTAGAAGGCTGCTCATTTTCAGCATGGCCTTATGCTACTTATAAGGACTACAGTACGCATGAATGATTATGTTTCCACGTGAATCTCGGGGAGATCGAACAAACAGTGTAGCGACATCTGGGGCATGAGGAATTTGCTGTGTCCACTGATGACGCGGGGCAGTCATCGTTGGACGCCCGAGCGATGTATGCGGTATAATGGAGGCCCTTTACTAGAGCCTCCATCGTATTTTAAGCTTGTCTTATCTGTGGACCTGGGTAGCCACCCGTAGATATGTTGCAATGCTGTGATGCCTATGCGCCTTTGGTTGTTCTGAAAATCTTATGTCTCCTCATTATCGAAACATTTGAGCCGGTATGCCGATTCCCATTAGATTTTTTGTAGACTTCGCCCCAACTTCGAGTGCCAGCAGCTGGTTTCCAGGTGTGTGGGGTGCCTAAGAAAAAGGGGCATCAAAGCGACAATTCGTGCCTTAGTATGTTGGAATTCATCACACAAATATGGTCACCAGACACCTCCCATTGGTTTAATTCGATATTCTCTTCTTCATTGGTGGCCTACCTCCTAGAGTATCTAAGGAAGCCACTGGATAGTAGTTAGTGTCCATTAGCGTTTTGTTTGCAAGATATCAATATTCATGGCTTCAGTATCTTGCTGATTTCTCTTCTACTCAAAGCTTCAACTTCTCGGTTATCAGTGGATTCTGCACTGGGGCTTTCCATTGACACATCTCTGGTGAGAAGTGAGGGAGTCGTCGGCAATCGAATCGGTACTGAAAGTCATGCAGTTCCTCTTACCGCATCAAGCGTCCGAAGTCGTGTTCCTTCGAGTCTGCTGTCGTTTCGGGAAGGCGAAAGTGACTATTGTGGCAGTGACGCCGAAAACGTATATCTGCCTCCAAATATGCCTTCCATTTCCATTTGTTCCGTTCTCCATCACCCCAGCTCTGTTTATGTGTCGCAGGGACCCGTGTCCAAACGCCCACGATGTGACCAATCTGAGTCTCAATCTATTATCTTCAAATCAGAGCAAAAGAAGACTTTGATCGATGAATCAGAAATCGATAGGCGTCCATTCAAGTCAAAAGTAAGTGTGATGTTAGAAGTCGTTGGGATTGATGACAATCATACTCCATTCATACTCATTACAGTTTGCACGAATTTCGGCTTATCACTTTTATCCTTCCAGAACTCGCTCCTCACCCAGTCAGTATTGTGAACTAAGTTAATACACTTATTTGCACAGAGCTTTCAAGTCCAAGATGTACGTGCTATCCAGATCTTCTGGTAACCACTAGTCATTCAGTTAATAGAATCCACTGGTCCTTATTAATTCTTTTATCTGAATTGATTAAACTGTAGGGTATTCATCTGAGATTCATCAAGGTACAGCCAGTCTCGTGTCAGTCAGAGATTATCGCCATCTTGATCATCTTAGCCTACCTTTAACTGCGATCAATCATAATGATTATTGACTACACTTCACCAAGCAGAGAATTTCTTCTGAGGAAGAATGAATCGGAGACTGTTGCCCATGAACGACGGCGAACAGCAGCTTCTAAGCTTTGTGTTATCCAGTTTTCTTACACGGGTTTAGTCAACGAATGACTAGAATTTCAGTAGTGATACCCATACTGGACTTCTATGATGATTTTCCTTTTTTGTTCATTGCACTGGATGCTGGTCGCAGCATCCCGTTACACATTGCTTTTTCACATCTTCTATGTCAAAATGACTGCAACAGACTACCTTTGTGAGTTCGATGCACCGAACTCACCCCGAACCCATGAAGTTACTTTACTTCGGCTATCCCAATGAGGGTGAACCGGTTTCTTGAATGTTTTGATTTACAGCTCCCCAAACACGGAGTAGGTGGCAGGGTTCTCGTCAATGCCGATATACTATTGGTTCAAGCGCCGAATACGAACCCAGATATTCAACCTCGAACTTAGCAGCGTCCGTCCACCCTTTTAGCCAACACTCCCGACGACAACACGGCACAATTTCGGAGCAGTAAAAGCTCTCATTCTGTCGGTATGTGGGTAGAAAAGGGCGTCAAAACGTTGACACTTTGATGTCTCTGACGTGGTGCTCGACTGTGTACTTCGCTGTCTTTTGGTGCACTACCTTTTAACAAGTTTTTCTGCTCTGTTGAATGTTTTCGACCCTGTTACACCCGGCTATATGTTTCGTTTTGATTTTGATGTTTCGTACGCCACTTTATGTTCGACCTCTGGCAAAAAATAAATCAGCCTTTTAAGTCATCTGACGTATAATGTATCGCCCTATCGCACCATGTTACTTTCGGTAGTTCAGAGCCAACTTGCTCACCACAACCCTATTGTCAAAGTCTGAGGTGCCGCACAAGCCGTTACAACGATTGCATTGTTGGTCCCCTGCGAACACTATCTGAAGAAATCCTCAGGTCTCGGTGAGTTGACTGTGACGAGACCATGTGGTATCTTACTGTTTTTGCTGTATTCTTCGTCAGCACACGAAATGAAATAAACAGCTGCGGAAAAATTTTCGGGACGTAAGTTTTTTTATTGAACTGAATTAAGCATTATTCGCAAAGTTAGGCATCAGTTGGACATCTCTTCTGTTTTTGGGGAAAACTGTCGAATGTGTTGGCCCTTACTTCCGTTTTCCTGATAAAACGCCTCCTAATCACAGCCTCTGTTTCAATGCCACTCTATCCAGCTCGCTTGTGATATTGTTCGGGCGGCTTTTGCAGATCGGGTCCAATTAGAGGAACTACTCGCAGAATGCCGACGGACTGACTTTGCTATCTCCGCGCTGGATCGGTCACCTGTGGATCGCATGATGGAGGCGACCGATTACATTGTTGGTATAATGGCCTATGAACAAATAAGGGAAGCCAAGGTAGGATATTTATTCGATTATTCGGTGCATTTCTGTCCGGACTCCAATTTGTCACCGTGGTAAATTGCATTTGTTCACTTGTCTGCCTTCGTTTACCCGATACTCTGTGAACAACACCATATTGCTTGTGTGTTGAGTTCTCAGTCAACACCGTCCAGTTTGGCGTTTTTTCTGAACAAATACTTGTTATCCCAAGTGTAACGGATAAGCCAGGTGGGGGCCGGAAACCATCAAGCCGCTTGATAAAGGCTGCTTCTCCGCAGAAATGATTTCTTATAAAGGGCATCTGTGAGGTAACTACGAGGAACTTCCCCAAAAGGATGTCCGGTCTTCCGTCAGTGAATCCAGGACTGCTTTTTTTAATTCAATGATAATCTCTGAACAATCAAGCAAATAAAAAACGATTCAAAATGCGACCATTTGCCACTTGCTTGCCACAGCATTTGCGCTTGGTTAAAAATCACCAAAATAGAACAGGCTTTTTAAATCAATTCCGGCATTCATGTAAAATGAAGTCAGTACAATTCTGTCAGGTTTCACCAAACCAGCTCGACAAAACAAATGTGTTAGCAACAGCGCAGCACAGGCCCGAGCTCAACCCATTGTCTGTTGGAGGTGGTCGGACAGAACCCCACGAACCGGGTCGGATACGGATAGCACATCATTCAGGGGCAACTTTCCTGTAAAGTCTTGTAATCCTTCAAGTTGTCTATGTAGACTAAACGAATTGACGAATGTAATTTGGTTTGTGTAACCAGTCCTAAGTCGAATTGTCCCTCGATCACCGGGTCTTATGAAAAAATGTGGTCGAAAGAAGTTGTTTTTACTTGCGAAGCTATTTCTCTAAGGGGATCACCATGACATTAACTTTGAATTATCGTATGTTTGTACATATCAACAGTTTACGCTCAGACTTCTATGACCACCTTCTAAGTGTTCAGCGAGAGATCGTCCGTCTGCTGTAAACGCTCTTTTAATTTGTTGTGCTGCATTGTCCGTACAGAGGCTGAAAATAGCTAATTTTTGTGCTCATAATCACCCAGATATTCAGTCATTTCCATTGGGGATAAATCTGAAGAGGTCACTATGGTTAGTTGGCGATCTGTAAAGTAATATCCGGACTAAAATAGTTTCCGCTCTCTCATAAGGTGATTGTAATCGATTTTAGCTTTTGAAAGCTATTCATACGCACCTTTAGCCTTTCATACTTTCCATTCACTTTTCGCGTAGACTTGTTTCCACGTGAGTGATTTTCTAGCCGCTGGAAAGCAGCCTAATCTTACCCCGGATATGCTGACAACTCTGGCGGACTGGCTGTTCGAAGTTCAAGACCTATTTGGTTTCAATCACGAAACCATTCACTTAGCATGGGGTCTCCTCTATGCCTACTTCGACCGTGGTCAGTCTCTTGCCAGGTAAGGTACCTACGTTCAACCAAACGGTTTTGCTGCTCGGGTTTCATGTGACACATGACCATCACGAACTCCAGTTTAAAAATCCAGGACTCCAGTCATGTTCATTCTCCTTTCCAAATGCGCGATTTTATTTCTAACTTGAGGTACGTGTACTAGTTCATCCAATAGGATTCCGTGTTTCGGACGACTGGCACATGATGTTTGCTGAGACCTCAGGCTGTCATGTTTTCTGTAGGTTGTCCCCGAGAATTATTGTTCTACTAGAAACCAAGGTCATTGGCTTTACCTTGTCTCGATAGAAAGACTCGCTGCGTACACACACACACACACACACAGGTCTTTTTGTTCTCGTTACCACGTCTTGACTTTTTAGAGGGATTTTGCCATCTCTACATTTGTGTGCAAGCTCGAGATAGCTCGGCGTTTAGGCCGCGATATTACTGATTGGTAGGTCCGTAATTCGAATTCAGTTCCAATTTTTCTATTGTCCCTGTTCAAGCTTCGGCAATCTGGCACTATCTCAGCCCTTGTGCTTCCTTCGGGTTGCATGGGAGCTATCTACCTAGAGCACAACGAACTGTTATTACTACTAATGTTATCATCGCGTTATAGTTATAGTTCACCTGCAGAAGGGCAGTTCTTCCATGATCGTCGTTTCTTTTCTGTCTGAGTTAATCAGTAATGCTCTACCTCGGCGGAGTTCGAAATTGATACAGCCCTGCTCATTCCCTATTCGCTAACCGTTTACCAGAGGTTTTTCGCCATTCTGAATGAGGCATGCCTATTCACTATCGGTTGGATGGTTATCTGTTCATTCGAAGCGTTTCTCGGCCAAGGTACTGTTAGGCGAGTCCGATGTCCGTAGCTTACTATTTGCGGATGACCAATTTATTTTCGCATTCTGTGGCGCAATTATCGCGAATGACTATGACGTTTATTCCAGTGGCATCTATCTTGGCATTAACTATGAGTATTTCTGAAACGCTTGTCTTTTATGAGCCCTAGCATAAAACACCAAGCATTTGATTAAATCGTTGCGTGCTGTGCGAATTGCCGCCATCTTGGCTGCACGCTATCCACAAACCTGGTGTTTGTCTGTGGGATGAGCGCACAAATTGCAAAAGCTAGCATTGAACCGTTTTGAGCAAAACATCTGAAGGAATCATCAACTGCGTGTAGCTACCAAAACTGCAGTGCATCAAACAGTCGTGCCGTCTCTGGTAGTGTACGAAGCCAAACCTGGACTGGAAACAAGTGATGTGTTCGAGTCTTTTAATGATTCCGCTCGAAATGTCTGCGCAAAATCTGCCGGATCAAATGCGAGAATCGAGTACCGAACGCCGAAGTCCGATGAGCAAAGACCATTGAAATTTAATATGGTGTGGATAGAAGTCAACCCCGCTGATTAGACTGCTTGAAGCGAATAGCCGAAACTCGCACCATTTAACAATTCGTTTCCTGTCAGCTGAAAAGTGGAGTTCGAAATCGGTGACTTTATAAATCCCACTGTTGGGGTAGCTTCCAAGTAAGTTAGAAAAATGATTAATTTCAGGGCATGGGAGAGTCTGGCCCCAGAGAACGACTATCCATGCAGGCGTGAGAAACCAAACTAATGAGCCGTTCAGAAGGCTTTCAAGCTCCAGAGGACAACATTGATCATTTAAACCTAAGTGACTTGCAGACGCACAATCTTTTGCAGTATCAATCTTGTGGCTCACCAGTGTACGCATCGACCCACTTGCCAAACGCAAGTAACTGGAACCAAGATAAGACTGCTTCATATTTTGACCGATTCCCGACCCATGTTCTAAGGACTTCCGTATCACTGACAGTATGGTTAACGGAATACCTGTATCTTTTTGCTCGATGAATTCCCAATCGTCCCAAACATATTGATTGGAATACCTCTAGGTTATCTGCTACCGCCTTGGCGGCTATGGGGAACATCTGGATGTCTAGTGAGGAGCTGACAGATGGCGCGAGTACTACAGTGCCAAACCAAACATTAGTGCGGGTGCCCATTGTTATGTTTTGGTCAAGTAATTGCTTGCGACGGGCCTCTAGGTTCGGTCGCTGGTCTTTTTCCCTCGGGTCTACACCGGAGCCAAGGGTCTCCGTGCAGCACCACATTCGGCAAACACATCACCGATTGACCAACCAGAAGCGTACGTATACTTTCATACTTCTACTGTCCCAGGTGACGGCATGGTGAATAACTTAAAGTGATTGCAAGGTAAGGATGCAGTTTAGGTGGCTCTGATTTTCTCCTATTGTGTTAGTTGCGGGGCTACGGTAATACCCCCGAAAATGATCACTTCGGTGAATAGGGTTTTTTGTTTCCCTTGATATGAAACTTATCTCGAGGTTGACAGCTCATGGTTTCGTCATTTTCGGAGCTTATCCCCAGAAATACCGCAGCGAAGCATCATTATCAAGACACTGATGTTGTGCTGTCGATGTTGTTGATCCCCCAATATCCCGTCAGCCTTACTTCCTATTTGGAAACCATATGGAAATTCTACAAATCAGGGTTCGTCACGAAGAGACCGGAATTTACCGTGATGTCATTGCATATGCGCCTTCGCTATCCACTGAGCTTTACTATGGGGTTTCACTTTGACCCAGAGTTGGTCACCCTGTTTAGGCTTGGGTAACCTGGCAGTATCCCAGTCCTCGTGCTTCCTTCTGGTGGCATGGCTTTTTGTCACCGAAAGAGTGCTACGACTGGACGATTTTTTTCACCAGACAGTGATCTGGCAAACAATCTCGGCCCTCTAAGTTGAGGGTTGGAAGACGTGCAGCAACTTGTTCCTTAAAATTTTGCATTAGTGTGGTAGTATGCCGGCACCCACCTTCTGACTTGTGGTCAGTCTTCCGGACCAAAAGCATTAGTTTAGTGCTTTAATCGTCCTCTTACATATATTTGGACGCTCTGGTATCGCGTACAACCACACCCGCACATAATCTACAGCTAGGAATAATCTTACGCCAAGTAGGGCATCTCATGATGTCAGCAGGCATGTTACCTTGTTTGCTACGTAAAACAGGGCGTCTAAGTGTAAACGAGTTACCCCTGGTGCCTCTTTTTTCCACTCACTTTTGGTTCCATCACTCTGCCCCGTTGATAACATTATCCTTGAGAGCTTATCCATTCGCTTTGTATAGGTCTTAGCCACTACATCTGCGCGTCAGTCGAGGCCGACAGCTTCGGATATCTCAAAATCACTCTCCGAACTTCTACACATGATTTACCTGGCTGATTTTAGTATTCCGACTCTGCAACAGGAGAGACAACAGGCTGCTTTCCCTCACAGTGAACTTGCCTGGAACTGATGTATGCTACGTATCGGAAATAGGAATTCAAGATCCCAGCACTATCGTTAGGCGAATCATCCAATCACTATCCTCCTGCTGTGCACCTCTTGCTATTCAGAGGCCATTGCGACAGACTGGGCAAAGGTCGGTATTGTTCTAAGTCACCGGCTGAAAGGACCCTTGCTTGACTGGACACCTTTTACTAGTCGCGGTTCGTCTGGCAATGTCTGTGAATTATTCCCAATAACAGCGATCTGAATGTGGACGTAACTCATCTGAAACTAGTTTGGTTGGTTGACTTTGACTGGACTGACCACGTACGGATAATTGTGAACGGCCGCTTCAGCCATGTGTAAACTGTTCAAGGGCAGTACTTTAAAATTAAACGAAATATTCTGGCCAGGTGGCGCCCGCGATTCGCCTTTCGTGATGCCTGGTGGACACAACCCCAAAGAAGTGAAGAGTGTCTGGCACACCTGAAGAGTATTTCAACTGACCCGTGCGACCGACACTTGAAAGCCGTCTGTGATCAAAGTCACAAAAAAAAAACTGAACCGAGCACTTCGAACAAAAATTATCGTGGCCATATGTTGCTACTCTGTCGCATTCTCGAACTACACTAAAACCCTGGACGGTGGTCCTGGAATTCCCTATGGCCTCGGGGATTTATGAAGCATATATTTTAAGCACAATCGCTTTTCTTGTCTGGATAGCCCCTCAGGCGCATTGTTAAAAGGCGGGGTGAGGTCCTCAGTCAGCACATGTCCGATCTGTCGTCATTCGGTAAACTAGCCCATTCCAAATAACTGGGGAGAATTGATAGTGATGTCCGTTCTAAAAAAAGGCCCCTGGCGAATTTGGAAATCACAGTGCAATCAGCTTGAATCCGGCTGCAACGGGACCTATTATTGTCACTTGTCCTTTGTCGCCTTACGACTGCCGGTGGAGCACTGACTCGAGAGCAGTAAGTGGGATTCTCGCTTGGTAGCGGTTGCTTTGATCACATCTTCATATTGCGTCGCATGGCAGACCGCCGCCATACGTATTAGCGAGATAGGTGTGCTAATCGATATCAGTGGTAATGTTTTCGGCTTGCCTGAATTTGCACTCACCTCGAAGTAATTGTAATAGGGTAGCACTGGGTGGCTTCTCCATCCACTTATATATTTTTAACAAGGTTTTTAAATAAATAATTGATTTATGGAAGCGAGATATCAGTGTTAGACACCGATGATGACACAAATTAAGGTGGTACCCGTCTTATAATGGGACAGATTGGGTACTTTTTGGGGATAGCTTCCTCTGTTCTCAGACATCGTTCTCTTAGAGCGCTATTTCTCTACGTATACTGTTCGATTAGACAGCATACGGTGCAAGTGACCTTGTGGACAACCCTGTGTTTGGTGACCTATGGAACTTCGAATCAATCTTCGGTTGCATCGATAGAGGACTTTTTCTCCCATGGAGCGTGACGTGTTTAGTAAGGTAGTAACATTACTTTATTTGCTCCCGTATCCGCTGATTACCCGATATTTGCTATTCCTGCAGCACCGCGGAAAACAGGATACACTGATGGCTGACTAACAAATATGCTGTGTACCTTTCCTCACAATTTATTCATTTCATCCGCACCCTCTTTTAACACAGTACAAAATTTCTTTACCACTCCAGGTCTGAGATTCAGCTAATGGCGTGTGCGGCTATCATGATTGCTTGCAAACATGAGGAGAGCAAAATGCCCCAGCTAACGGAATTTCTCTACATTACGGATGGCGCCTATCGTAGGGAAGAATTCATCACCGCTGAGCGAAGGCTCTTGGCCGCAATTGATTTCGCTGTCCATCGACCGAATCCCTACGTGTTTCTTCGACGGTTCGCCAGGGTAAGCAACCAATGACCCCTTAGCTAAGTCCTGAATGCTTACGATTCTCGTTTCTACGTCTACATCGCATTGCCCAAATGTCGTGTGCTACGTTATACATAAAGACCCAGCAATCGGGTCTTCAGTAGATGCCTTGTCATTTATGGAAATAACAAGGTTATTTTTCGTGTTTCTGTATTGCAACTAGAAATCGCCAAAACACCAATCAAGGTTGCGATGTAACACTATTTCCTAATTCTAAGTACATGGTAGATGCTATTTTGATCTTCAGCTCTGGTGATTTGACACGTGAATCGATGGTTTTATTTTTTCTCTACCAAATCCTGTTAGTCGCATCCAGAAATCGGGCAGCTGGTTGTGGAAATTCTGTGTATGGTTAAAAAGCTTTACTGTGTTACCACATCACCATACCGAGTGCGAGCAACCTGCCACGATGCTGGACTACTTCCCGCATTTTTGTACCCAACATGGCGTATGTCCCGACCTATACACTAATGCTCACCTCCCGTACTGGCCTCCACCGCCATCTGACTAACATTCCCCTGGATCACTACTTGATAATTCCATTCTTAACAATAATTTGTTTTCACTAACCCTAGCTTCATCAATCTTTGAGCAGTGTTTGTGTTTTTTTATCGATTAACCGGGTCGGCTAACTCATATTTACTTGTCTAACCATGTCTGGTGGAATCTTCTACTTGATTCCCTTCAGTCTAATGGGGTTGCAAATGACCGTAGTTATCCGACGTTAGTGGATGGACAAATCCACACACACAGCTGCCGTATCACTCAGGGGAAGCACGAGGTCTAAGGTATGCCAGTTTTTCAGGATTAGTCAGTATCGGGTTCTAATCACGGATTCCGGTCAATAAATACACACCTTATCCACTGAGCCATCTCGAACTCAGTCCACACAGGCTACAGTCGTGGTTACATTGGTACTAACGTAAACACAATTGTGGCTTCCTGATGAATGTGTACCGACTTTGTGCTCCATTGATTTGTCGACGCGTTTGTACGTAGGCTACCCTTTCATTCTTACTCGTTTTCACATATAATTTGGCCAATCTGATAATCCGGTCCGGTAACTTAGTTTGGTGAGCTGATCTTTCGACAAGATTTGCAATGACTTCCTTACTTTACGCGCCAACAGGGTCGACTGGTTAATCACATCCAGGCGTGTCTTGTGAGACATCTGACCTGACTCCGACTACTGTGTGCGTTGGTGGGGCACTCGCGGGTAGGGGGGAAGGGATTCCAACCCAGTTGTCTGTTGTCATCGCACAAACGACACCAAGCGTCACTGTAATGATTATGTATACGGCTAACGGCGTTTTCTCCAATCAATAAAAAGCGTAGCTCGACACACCTACATTCATAAGATGTTTCATTCAAGTATCATCCAGTATTCACCTGGCCGTTTGCAGTCCAAAGTGTTTACTTTAACTTCCATAGGCGCTTTCTTACACTGACTCCTCACACAAAGGATCCTGTCTTCTCTTTCAGGTATTGGATGCACATAGCAGCCACGTTCAGTATATGTCGCGTTTTTTGTTGGCCGCGGGTATGCATAGTCATGCAATCAGTTTGAAACGTGAGTCACGCAAGGCGGCTGCGGTCCTCTGGCTCTCGCGAGTTGTGTTGCGTAACCCTTCCTATGCCAACTGGGTTAGGCGAACGGACGTCCAGCAGCTGCGTCAGTTAATACGTTCCTCTAAAGCTGCTCAGCTTTACTACGAACAGTGCACAAATCTAGATGTGGCCCGAACCTCTTCTCTGCGACGACCGCTAGTTTGTCCGCAATCTGGTGCTCTAGATCTGACGACAACTAACACATCTTTGGGATTCGTCAGTCGCACCCTGAGTTTAACGAAAGAGAATGCACCATTACCCGGTAATGTGCACCACTGGATGATGGAGTGTAGCAAACGGAACGAGACATCAGTTACTTTGGAGTGAGTTTTGGACCTCTTTTCGATATCATTGGCGAGATGTTATCATCGTTTTCTTGTACATATATCCACGAGACCCACTAATGGTAGCAATGTACACTGTGGTGGTCTGTTTTGTGTTGCACTTCACTCAGTGACTGCATTGGCTTAGTCATGCAACGATGACCGACTGGAAGCGGTGAGCACTGTGTCGTGAGCTCTTTTGGGATCGAATCCTAATCTCATAGAGTAGTTCAGCAGTTGTCAGCTTCACTAAAGCTATAGTGCTACTCGCTTTACAAAATGATGATCGAGCGACGTTTGTTAGTGGCGGCCGCTGCGTTCCTTGTCTTGTCAAGTCATTGTCGCACACAGTGACGTCATAGTTTATCGTACCACTTTTCTCGAGAATGCACCAGCTCCCACAATCAGTATTTTCAGGTTGATGTATCCCCACACATCCACATTGGGGGCAACATGGCTCATTGGTTAGAGCGCATATTTTCTGAACGGAAGGTCCGTGGTTAGAATCCAACCTCTGCCTCTCGACTTCCCCTGTCTAGGCTTGGTCAACCTGTCAGTATCCTGGCTGTCTTGCTTCCTGTTGGCATGGGAGTTAGGCACCGAAAGTGTGCTACAGCTGGACGATCTTTTTACACTGAGTCAAACCTGTGGTTCTGGCGCAATAGTCGCCAGTCTGTTCAGCTTGCTTATATGTGTGTGCAACCACGAGTCAAATGGGATGTCACAGCAGCCCCAGCGTTCTGTAAGTACAATTAGGATTCTAACGACTATGTTTAGTAAGTGGAGTGTTAATGTGAATTTTGTCCAGTGAGTGAGAAAGATGAAACAATATTGATTACCTTTGGCCACTTGGACTAGAAGCCGGTGTATCTGATCACTGTTTCATTGCGACTGATCGACACAGCGGGTAGCGCTGTATAGGGGTGTCGATCTCATCCCTAGATGTTTATGGCGCCCACGCCATCAGCGATGCTGCCCCTTTAAGTGATACTTCATCCTGATCCGAATGATCCTATCTAGACAGATAAATTCTTCCATTTTCAGCTTCCTTATGTTATACTGAAGCTTAGTGATGTGCCTCTCAGCTTTGCACGTCAGTGTCAAAGGGACGTCTCATCACCCAAGCGCATCATCTAGGTTTTATCTGCATAAAATTCAAACCAACAAGGTCCCGAAGGTTTGACTCCAAGGGCAGTAGGATAGACGTAACCAACCAGTATTCCCCAAAGAAAACTGCTTTGCGTCCTAAGTATTAACTGAGAGAGACCATGGCACAGTATCCAGAAATGAAAGCGATCACTCGGAGTTCTCTGGTATCTTTGCGCTTCTAGGTTGGGGTCAGGTGATTCTTTTTGTGGGTGGCACTTAACCGATCTCACTAACGAGCGTGCTCTCACTTCATGTCTGGTCTGTCTGGCTAAACAACGCTCAATTCCACTAATGATGCTTCGTTGGCAAAGTGCCCTTGTGTCTTCATACTCTCGTACAGTGAACATCCCTTATTTCCATTCGTTTTTCTTGTGTACCTATCACTTGACGCAATTTACCACTATTTATTCCCACTCATTACTTGGGCGTTCTTGCCTCGGGCATACGATCGTTAAACACCAGTATTCACTACTGATGCACTGCCGTTGGTGAGGATCGCTAATTAAATTTTTCACAAATCTGAATGAAAATAGGTATTTAAGCACACTTTATCTTAGGTGCTGGACTCGGAGAAACACTCTCCATTGGGTTTTGTGCGCCTGCGTGTGTCGGAATCTCAGGACCAGATAATTTTCAACACCATATTACGAACACATTCAAAAGACAAGTATCACAACAAAGCAGCGGGATCGATTGAGTTCAGCGCTACTCTGATATATAAGAAAACGACACTCATTAAAAGTTAATTGTGATGGTGCCCTACGAATTGCTGCTGATCAAAGACTCGGTCAGTATGTGTGCGTCTTTGACGGGGCCGCGCTTGATTTTCCCGAGTGCTGGCGAGTCTGTGCGGGACGATACCTATTAACAAGTTGCAGGCAAAGATGTCTACCCTGATGCCGCAGTAGATTCTGTCATTTTCTACAAAATTCTGTTTCAAACGAGCCTGTCTTTCATCGCTAACCGGAGCGAGTTATTCAGGCGTTTCGTTCGTCTTCAGGTACTAAACCTTACTATGCTGTCCGTTTTACTGTCTAGAACGGGGTCCACGTGATGCCCACTGTGCCTGGTTGGGGACGCTGCAAGGTATGGCTGATAATCGATGTCAGTGGTCTTTCTGCTGTCATTGCCACACTGGCTACCTCGAAGAGCCAATTTCATCTGAACATGCACCAAGCCCAGACAATCTATCGGTTTTGAAGTCATGACAAGACGTCGAAGTATGAAAACCCTAAGCAGCAACCTTATTCGCGCTGACAGCGAATGGCCCTCCAGAACAAATGCAATTCTAAACAACCTTACCTACATCAACCACATCATGCGCCGTGCGACTCTCACCACAATGTCTCTCTCTCATGTTTGATACGGACCAAGTCAGTTTAACAGACAAGTTCATTGACCGGATGACAATCTGAGTCCCAACAGATTGGTGAAATACGAACCAGTTGTCGGGTTAGGACGCACTCATGGTGTTAAATGTACATCAAATATATAACGGTGCAGTACGAACTCAAGATTGGGTAGCAGTTCAGATGCAAGCACCCACTCGAGTAGCTACCCGGCACTATCCCTCAAGCCTGTAGCTCCGTGTCAAAAAAACGGCAGGGCTTTTTGTTTTAATTCGTTTTCGAATGCACAACATAACCCCTTCTCAGTAACCGCTGATAGGACCCGTCGAAAACTGTCGCTTGAGGGGAGTGAACTCCACAGAGATGATTCGCAGGTTTGTGTGCAACAAAACATATCCATGTGTAAAACCAAGATTCATTCCCTAGTTTCAGAAGAAAATCACAGCTGCTGAATTATGGGCAAAGTGCAAGATGGGATCTTGATCTTAATCTCTACGTCGAATCTGAAGTGACAGGACCTACCACAGATTATCAGTACGGATGGTTACGTGTTGTGTTTTCATCCTGCATTTGGAAGTTTCTGATGTTTTATAGTGTTCGATAAACTGCCCGGGGCAATAGTGGCTTCAGTCCCATAATACTGTACACCAGGTGGTTCTGGGTAAGAATAACACTCACGCCTTTCATGTTTATACTGAATATCTCCCGAGACTGGATGAATTTACTGCTGAATCCGTGGGTTCATCTTCTGCTGCTAGTCATTTTGGACACAATAAGAACGATTGTACGTCCGGCAGGTCATGAGGTACCGTCTGAACCTCAATACCTCAATACAATATCCCGTGCAACTGCAGTCCGTGTGATCCGGCTGCCCTGGAACTGACACTTGAAGTACTATAGACGCTGGGTTTGCGTCATATATCCATACAAAACTATCGATCTCACTGCGTAGCAATCCCAAACGGAGAAGCTTCGTTTTTGCACCACTTCAGCGTATTTAGCACTGCCTGCAGTCTTTTAGAGTCCCTCACGCAGTTTACAGCGACCTTCCTGTGTTTCAGATATTAGTCGTGGACATCTAATTGTCACATGGCTAGGTGGTTCACTTTGGTCATCAGGACGACTTGATGTCGCCTGGCTTTTTATCCATGACGTGCTTGCAACGTTCCAATCCGTGTGACCATCCGTTAATATGTTGTTCCTAGGAGCGATTGACGTGTTCAGCGGGGCATGTGACTAGGATCAGCGGAGTAACTTTTAGGGTTACATTTCAGTTGAGTGGGATTATCTTTCCGTTAGTCGTCGCCAACTCAATGTATATGGCCCAGATGGGTGAAAATACTCACTTGATACATTGAAGTGCACCGCCTCGCCCAATACCGTCAACCTACTACCACCGTCCCACGCTCTCGATGACGTGAGAACGGAAACGGCCACGTTGCACAATCAAGCGGAATTACTCAGTTTTTTTTTAGTCCTTGTCATTTATGTTTCTCGGCAATACACCAGTATGTCATCACCAAAATTGTCTGAACAGAGAAAAGTGGAGCAGATTTTCGAGAAATACATTCATTTGCAAATCAATTTGGTTTTCACGCGAGACTCAATTGAATCTCTCGTTTATGATGTCCTCCAGCTGAATGTGCTGCACACAGGCC
>NW_008751702.1:2094347-2140429 GCF_000715545.1 Opisthorchis viverrini | reverse complement strand
AATTCCTCTATGAAAATATACTGCGATATCTCGAATATCATGCCAACTGAATCATGAGGCGGCCTGTGTTCAGGACATTCAGCTGTAGGAGAGAGAGAGAGATTCTATAGAGTCTCGCGTGAAAACCAAATTGATTTGCAAATGAGTGTATTTCTCGGAAACAGTGCAATATGGATTCAAGTAGATCAGAAGGTTGGCGGAAACTCGGGGACTGCGCCTACCTGATGAGCCCCAAGAAGGGCAAAACCGGTCGTGGGCTGTCGAAGAGTTTTCAGCAACCTTGTGAGTAGTTTCCTTTATGGAACAGATTTTCTTCAGCTGAATAGCCTGTTGGCGACACTGTACGACCACCCCAATTCGTCATCATCATGGCTAGTGTGGTAAGGAAGCCACCTCGTAAAAACACTGACAATCTTCATATGGAAAACTACTCACAAGGTTTCCGAAAACTCTTCGACAGCCCACTAACAATTTCGCCCTTCCTGGGGCTCATCAGATAGACGCAGTTCCCGAGTTCCTGTCATTCCTATGTACTGCTTGAACTCAAATTGAGTAGACCTCGATAAGTACACCCATTTGCATATCATTTTGTTTTCCACTAAAGACCCAACTGAATCTCTCGTTTATGATATTCCCCAACTGAATGTGCTGCACAAAGGCCGCCTCATATTTAAGTTATTTGGGATACTGCAGTGTATCTCCATAAAGGATTCAAATAGGTTGACGGAAACCCGAGGACTGTGCCTACCTAATGAGCTCCAAGAAGGGCGAAACCGGTTGTGGGTTGTCGAAGAGTTTTCAGTAACCCTGCGAGCAGTCTAGACTAACCTTGAAGCTGTTCATCAACCGATTATCTTTAAACTGGGGAATTAAATGTGCAAATTTATGCTACGCTCCTGACATCCCTTTCCACCTTTCACTGTGCTGATTTTCGGAAGTGATGATGGGCTAATGCAGCATGTTTTCCAATAGTTTGGAAGGTGATGATAATCCATCACGACCTTTTCTATCAACCTAGACCGTCTTAGATATATTTGTCTGGTAAATTCAAAAGATATTTGTCAACATAGACATGCGGGTATGTTGACCTAGTTGCCCAGGCTTTTCTCATCGTAGCCCGGATTGGAGCCACTCGCTACTTCCGTGGCGTTTCGTCCTGATTCATCTGGCATCGGTCACCATTTCAAGGTATCCACATTGTCTACGGTTTTTATTTCTGTTCAACAGCCGCACAGTCAGCGAACCATGCTCAGTAGAATCCAGCTCTCAGTCGTGTGCGAGGCCACGCTGTACATCTGTTCCCCACGAGTATCAAACTACTGCCACCGCCTATTCGCCGAGTTGCATCGCGGATACTCCACTAGATCTTTCCATCCAGCGCGACTTGGAGGCTATGAAATCGGAGGAGGAACAACGATCTCCGTTTTGGCCCCCGATTCTACAGCACATAACAGGGTATAAAGAAATGGATCTAATTCCGCTCGCAGTTCGTTATCACGCGATTGCCTTGCGGTTGTTGGCTGAGGTCGCTCGCGGTGGACGCCTCGCTGCTGAGAAGGAAGCAACTTCGGGCGGTGGTGGCAAAGGTAATCTGACCTCGTCTACGCCTAATCCTCCTGGAGAAACTAGTTCGATGGTGCCAGGGGATGAAGATGAGGTTGATGCTGATTCCGCCAATCAAGTTCAACAGCGGTGTATTTCTCCTGGCGGACACTATCTTCGACGGCAAGCTGTCACCAGATACTGCACGGAGTTTGTATTATCTCTCTTTAAATGTCTGCCATTTTGTTTGGTATATGTCACTGCTTCGTGAAATTGTCAATGCGAAAAGATATTATTTGTGCACTCATCTGGGACAGTCACGTTAAGTGCCAAATATAATGTTTAATATAAGTCTGTTGCTTGGAGAATGACATCTGGGATTCCCAGATTAAATAATGATGGCCCGCAAAAAGGGGCCATCACGGGGAAGGCAACATTTGGCCTCTTTACCTCCAGTTGGGGAACTGTTTATTTTATTATACCAGTGTGTCGGATCGTCACAAAGTTAGGCCCTTGTTTGTACCTTACATTGCTCCTCAGGTTAAATTTCCGAGGCCCCTTGAATCGAGTACACCTATCAAACTAAATTACCCTGACGGTTCCGAGAATGTTTGGTTGTTTATTTGGCAACCTGATTGACACGTGTTCTTATCACTCCCTTTGGTCTCCTCTTTTATATATCAATGGTTTCATTACCCAAATCTTATATATTAGCAACAGCCAACTATCAAATTGTGTGTCAAGAAACAGTGATCCACGTACGACTGATCCTTTGAGGCTACAGGCTATTCCAAAATACCATTTTTGAGGAAGGAATGACTGCGAGACGAATGACCTGCCCAAATTAGCCCTGTGATAGAAGCACTCTAGAAAATAATATGCGACCCTTTAAAGTAATCTGGGGACCACAAACACCGAAATGTACAGTGCCCCCCTTAAATTCAGCGGTATGGGCTGTTTATTACCTTTTGACACTTCGTTTCTGCCGGCGTTCTAGGGAAGTTGAACTCATTTTCAGACCTCTGCTCTACTCCATCTATTCCTCCCTACATAGGTCGTTATCAGAGACACCTAACTGTTCGCGTACTTTGTGAGTGATCGAAAATGGTTCTGTTTTGGTCGGTTATTTCCTTTCTACATAACTGTATGGAAGTATGGGGTTCGTCCATTTTTCCTCCTTTTTGGACAATTAATACGTCGTCTCCAGTGCTTGTACATAGTACCATGTCTCTGTCACACGTGGGCAATCAGCTACATTGCCGATGTTTGTAATTCTTGCTGAGGAGTTTGTTCGGCGCGCCCCTGGTACTCGTTGATTACAGTCACTCCTAGGATTAATAAAGAGATACCAGTAGAATTCTTTAGTTTAACCATCCGTCCATTCGACTGTTTTCCGCAACAGCTTTCTACATCAACTATATTTCCAATATTGTTATTGCTGTCTGTTTCTCCCTGTTTCAGCGATTTCCTCAATGTTGCGGATGCCTACCCTCAACTCGCGTTCGAAAACTTCGTACCTCATTTTCCCTCCGTCCAATGTCCAGAGACTTGCACGTGTTTTGTGTGCCTCAATCTGGTTCGTCAGACCTGACCTGCGGTTCGAATTTTCTCGGTGGATCGATTGTGATTTGTGAATCCATGACGCAAGTCGCTTCGCCCGTATCGCTATGATCCATCACCAAATCAGGCTGTTAAGGTCTTAGTCTCCGTACTTTGGGTAGTATAGAGAAACATCATTCTCACTTCCATTCCGTTTTAGTCCATGTTCTTACTCGATCGTGCTGTTCCTAGTTATCGTCGAAATCATCGATTTTCACCATCGCCTACATCGTGGCTATGTTTGTTAGGAAACTTCAGAGGGAATGCTTGTTTCCTCAAACTTCCGAGCTTTCATATTCGGTTCCTTTTCCCACTCCTATGTTATTACTACCATTCATGATCCACAGCGATTTATCTTCTCATTTCAGCCTTTCTTTTTTCCTCCTTCGCACAACACAACACAACCTAACCTAAACAAAACTGAATCAAAACTTCCGCTTCGCTCTTTTATCCCTTTCCCATACCTTACTACCCAAAATTAACCCCCCATATGGTAGGTCTGTCAGCAGACGAGTGCGCACTCATTCAGCTTTCTAACTTCGACCGCTTGCGGTTGCTCAATTAACGTATCTGTGTATGTGTGTTCCATATTTTTAAATGCATCAGTCCCATGTCTCTAGGTAGCGGGTATACATGTGCTATTTAAGTGTATTTCGTTTCTTTTTCTTTAGAGTTCAGTGTCCATGTGGTTTTGGGACGGGGTTCGGCCCCGTGCTTCTCAGTCATTCTTTCGTCACTCGGTAAACCCTAACGCTCACATCATTGCTCGTCACATAGAACGACATTGGTCTCATCTTTGAGGGCGAACAGAGCGCATATGGTAAAACGGCCACTATCCTGCCGTCCTTTAGCATTCGGTTCGCACTCTCAAATGGGAGTCATTGGTCGGAATGTGTAGTATCTGGACGTGCCGTTTCTGAGAATGATGGGAGACTCACTGCAGTTCGCTTCCTGGTATTTGACGGCCGTTGTCTTAGAACCTCAGTTGATGTAGGGTTACACTGTAAGTAGCTTCTGAGTGAAAAAGTTCAACAACTCAAACCGTGGTTGCTTTACCGTGTGCTACGCACGTCGAAGCTAGTGTTGTTCTCCCTGGCTCCTTTAGAATGACGTAAACTTTGCTGGAGAATGCGATATCTGGCTGACTGGTATGCGGGAAATCAGTGGAAGCTTGGTGTCGTGAATGTGACCCGCATTCTGCGACAGAATCCCGGATACTGTCTGCGGCTGCACAGAGGTGCAAGACGTGATCATTGACTACTGCCTACTTCTATCCAGTTGATGCGCATGTTTGGAGATGCAGACCCTGGGATGCTTGTGCTAGACCAGTCCAAAATTCCTTCTTCACAGTCTCCCATTTTTGAACTTTTGGAAAAATAAACTGTGGTTGTATGGCAGCGAGACGTTTGCATTAACACTAATTTCCTTCTTGTGTTGTCAGGCTTATTTAGTGTGTGGGTTATCTGAAATTTTGTTGGTGGGTTATGTCACGTTCAGGGGGGGACTTTCGACTTGTACTATGCTTTTCGGCTCGAAATGGCTCGGTTGAAACGAATTCACTGACCAGAAGGTTCGTGCTTCTAACCGAACCTCTGCATCTCGGATGCTCATGCCTAGATATTCATTATCGGATAATTAGCGCCGGGAACGTTAGATTCAGTTTTGTTGGAGACACCCGATCCTGCTAAGTCGAATCCGTCGAGTTTGTATATTTTCCACTTTCAGTAAGTGATAACTGATCACAGATGTTTTACATTAATCGCCATCAGTTGTAGTTAGGCGCGTATTACTCACGCATTTGGTGATAAGTATATAACTAACGCCAAAAACTTATCTGGCAATATTTTGAGCATGTTTAATCCCCAATCTGCGCTGCGTTATCTTAATTTCCTTAATTTCTACTTTCAGTCCAAATGTCATTGGCATTGATTTTATTCTGCGGCGTAGTTACTGGTAACTGGGTCGAACAATAGGTCTCCTGTGTGCCAACATTGTGGCCGCAGGTGATCATTTTTAGTACAAGTGTCTGTTGCAACGTGTTCAAACACGTTAGGGGTTGTGCACTGAACTAAGGGTTTCTGGAGCCCTCAGCCTGGAGTTGAAGTAGGTCAGCTCGTTCAAGAAAACGTGCAGATCGTCCATGTATGTTGATCGCACTGTTAGCCCTGATTTTGGCTTGAACTGCAAGTATTCCGAAATCCCGTCCATTGAGCGACTTCTATCTGCTCTGTTTCAGCGACTGTCCTCAAATAATACACAGGCTATCCGGCTGTCTATACAAGTAAATGACACTAGGAAACATAACAGGGTAGTTAGGTCTATATCCTGATTATTTTGATGGTTCCTCATAAAGCTACACGAAGAGGTCTAGACAGGCAATCATGATGGCCGTTGATTTGTTCGCTGACCTGGGCAATTTGGTTGCNGTTGATTTTATTCTGCGGCGTAGTTACTGGTAACTGGGTTGAACAATAGGTCTCCTGTTTGCCAACGGGAACCTGACTTACATCATGGCCGCAAGTAATTTTTAGTACAAGTGTCTGTTGCGACGTGTTCAAACACGTTAGGGGTTGTGCACTGAACTATGGGTTTCTGGAGCCCTCAGCCTGGAGTTGAAGTAGGTCAGCTCGTTCAAGAAAACGTGCAGATCGTCCATGTATGTTGATCGCACTGTTAGCCCTGATTTTGGCTTGAACTGCAAGTATTCCGAAATCCCGTCCGTTGAGCGACTTCTATCTGCTATGTTTCAGCGACTGTCCCCAAATCTGTGGATTTAATTTTTTGGGGGTCTTCGCGTCGCTTGCGAAGGTTCAGCAACATCCATTTCCGGGTCCCAAACTTTCTGATGGATGCTGGTCGCTGGCATGCCTACTAGGTTTGATTCTAGTGATTGGGACGGTTTCGCATTGCTACGCTGAAACTCCCACTGATGATTCATGTAATATGTAATTGTAATTTGGGGGGGGGGCGGTGTAATTTGTGGATTATATCTGATATATCTCACTGTGCAGGATCTTTCGCCCAGTATGTGGGTCGATGGTTCCGGGTTGAGCGACCCACACAGTGGACAGCTCTGCGAATAGTGTGTTTATCCCGCTCTGTCTGATGGCAAAGGGAACCAGACTACAAGGAAGTAGGTGCACAACAGTGTCTAAGTGTATGACACTTATTTTGAATAATACACAGGCGATCCGGTTGCCTATAAAAGTAAATGACACTAGGAAACATAACAGGGTAATTAGGTCTATATCCTAATGATTTTGATGGTTCCCCATAAAGCTAGACGAAGAGGTCTAGACAGGCAATCATGATGGCCGTTGATTTGTTCGCTGACCTGGGCAATTTGGTTGCGGACGTTTCATCACTAGCGAAGTGACGTCACCATGCATTGAGATTGGAAGTCAGTCAGCTATTGGCATGGCACTGAAAGAAGTCCAACACAAAGAAAGTAATTGAGGTTTCGGTTTGCTTTTCGATTATTACCTAAGACCAATGCTTCTGTAGCAACATATTTATATCTATATACATCGGTGTGCCTTTCTGATATGTCACGCCACATTCAAACTTGGTGCAAATTCAAAGGCATCCCCTACCTACAAAGTTAGGGTACAAAGACTCCATGACCCAAAGCATAGCTTCCCCATTTCCACAGGACATATCAAAGGTTGTTGTTTAGTTCAGCCAGTCTTTTCCAAAACGTCATTTTCCCTCCAACTTTCCTAATAGAACAAGCTGGACGACGGACTGTGATGTCGAGTCCGACATCGTGGTTTCCGGAAATCCTTAGTAGCTCCCGGGCATTTAGTCAACACAAAAATTGAACACGAACAGGTGAGTATCTTTGTTAGACACCACTGAGTTAGCAGTAGTCTGTTGGAATCAGTATTTCTGATATGTCACGCCACCTTCAAACTTGGTGCAAATTCAAAGGCATCCCCTACCTACAAAGTTAGGGTACAAAGACTCCATGACCCAAAGCATAGCTTCACCATTTTCACAGGACATATCAAAGGTTGTTGTTTAGTCCAGCCAGTCTTTTCCAAAACGTCATTTTCCCTCCAACTTTCCTAATAGAACAAGCTGGACGACAGACTGTAATGTCGAGTCCGACATCGTGGTTTCCGGAAATCCTTAGTAGCTCCCGGGCATTTAGTCAACACAAAAATTGAACACGAACAGGTGAGTATCTTTGTTAGACACCACTGAGTTAGCAGTAGTCTGTTGAAATCAGTATCCCAGTGTCTCTGAGTCTGTCGACGATTCCGCTTCCGCTGTTTCACTGAACAGTAGCAGCTGACCAATCCGCTGCCCTATGATGTAAGTGCTCCATGACTTTGGAGCCGAATAGACCATTGCTGTTGATAAGTTCAGCTACCGGAACCTTTAGGTATTTGTCGCACGGCTCAACTGGGCCTTTTGTTGTGTATCCGCAGTTTTTCACTCCCCATTTCTTCTGACTTTGAATCCACTACATTTCTGGGTCGGCATATGCAATCGTTTCCATCCGTCGGTTTGTTGTTATACTATTATGCTGTTATACTACTACCTTCCCGGGGACATGAGTTTCACCAGTTTTTTACAAGTCATTTTCCCTGAAGGAACAAGCCCTCGATTGCGCTGAATCAACTTATCGCGCGCAATTGTTGGTCGGTTACGTCGATCGCAACTGCTTGTAACAGTTCAATTCCCAGCTCCACGAAGTGGAAGTGCTCGGTTACCGTCGACCATCTCGGGTGTCTACGCAGAACGACTTATCGCACGACAAATGGTAAGTTAATCTGTTCTGAACTAATGTCACGTGATATAATCCATGCACAAAACACAAGATTGATGGTTCTTACGTGAAAGTCGGTCACGTGGCAGTAAGCGAGCTACCGTAGCGAGCAAGCACCAGCTATTTTCATTCTGGTTGTTTATGACATTTTTTTATTAGTCTTCCTTGATGGCTGTTGTTCAATGCCCGTAGTCAGCTGGTTTGTTTTGGTGGGATTCTAACTCTGAAGTAGATGTAAGGCAGGATCCGCCTGCCACACATGAGTAGTGGGTACAATTCGAATAGATGCATCATCAATCAGATTGTCAGCTGTCATGCACCATTTTTGCATAAACGATCTGTCTTTAGTGAAACTAGCTCAGTCACACTCCAAATAGGAGCTGACTTATAGGGACCGAGTGACATACCTTTGTTAGAAGGTCCATCGTTTTACTTAAGCATTGTGATACACAGCTGCTAAAACAACTCATTCTCTTACTCCAAGTGAGTCGTCACCGCTTTCTCCATCTCTGAGCAGACTTAAGGATTTGAGTGCCGAAATTGTTATCAGTCTCAACTATTGGAAACAGACAAATTGGTCCTATAGCTAGTTCGCGAACCGCACCAACACAAACCTAAAATATGTATAAGTATATATCATCATCATCATCGACAGCACGACATCAGTGTTCAACACTGATGCTTCACTGCCGTAAAACCATGATTTATTTGAAAGCCTTATTGTAAAGAAAAGAGTAAAGGTGGACGGGGAAGGGACTTAGTGAGAGCTCTAGATCTATTTGATATATATGAGTGTATATCAAATAAATCTAGAGCAGTTTTGCGAGTGACGGGGAAATTTTCAAGTGCGAAGGTTGTTCTGCATGTAAACAATCCGCCTATACTAGGGAGAGCCGCTCAAATGTTTTCCGTATGGCCGGCGAACTATTTGTATTCTCGTGTAAACAATCCGCCTATGCTAGGGAGAGCCGTATGGCCGGCGAACTATTTGTATTCTCACAAGCAGTCCATCTGTCCTCTTCATCGGAATGGTTTAGAACTGCTAATTGGAGATGTGACTGTTGCAAACTGGCGAAGTCATTCATGTCTTACTGAATGTTTACCAACTCCCACCAGAGGCGGAGTTAGCTTCACAATTCCAACGTACTCTTGTTCCCCATGGACGACGGACCGAGGCAAGCCCCGAAGCCATATTCAACCTTCAATAAATACATTCCATGTGTAGCGTTGAGATTGACATGCTCACCTTTTGTGAATAATACTAAGCAGGTAAATTTGATTATATCAAGGGTTGATATGCACACAAGACTATTTACCCTAGAATTAAAGTTAGATGTCATGGTAGTGGACTGTGCACCGGTTTGTGTTGCACCGCAGACGTCACTGCTTTACTTAGGTCGTCCTTATACCTCTTAGGCAGACATTCAGGGAGCTTGATTCGGCGCAGAAAAAGCCTTGCATCTGCCACAATCAAATGACTCTTCAATCCTGCTAGCTGTTAACATTCCCAATTACTATCGCCATTTGCAAGCGTGAAGCATTATGACATTTATTGGCACTGTACTTCAATGAAAGGGGTCTGTTCTGTGGTACACATTGAAACCCCTGTTCTTGTACACAGCATTACTCGAGAATGTTCAATCAATAATGCGCGAACTTACTAACCGGGAGGTCGAATCCAACCCCGACGTATCGACTGCTCCTGTCTAGGCCTGGGTAACCTGGCAGTACCTCCGCTCTCGCCCTTCCCTCGGGTTGCATGGTAGCTATGCACTTGATTGGTGTTGCAGCTGAATTGTTATTTTATTGGACCATTCATTTTGATCACTGTGTTCACACGCACGGTAAAATAAGGATAGACTGTAGAGAAAAATTTCTTCAAGGAACTAACTGTAAGACATTCTGGCCCGGTGATACGAGTGTGTGGACAGTGTCTATCCAAGTGTTATCAATTCAGTAATTAAAGACTTCATTTTGCTTTGTACGGAGGACCTCAGTTTTGAAGTGACCGCCTACATACACAGCGATGATATCACATCCTGGCTGACACTTGGCAAAAATAGCTAACGAATTCTGTTCAGGTTTTATATGCTTCTCATTTGGTCATTATTTCGGTCAATCCTTTTAAACTCCCACGTAATTTATCCATGTCCAACGAGGAGTAGTCTAACGGAAACTTGGCTGTCCTGTCAATTAGCCAGCGTCAGAATGATAGTTTGCGGTACGCAGTCTACCGTAGAACCATGTAGCAGATGCTCACCCTACTTCGGTAAACTGTATCCAACGACAAGCGACGTCTGGTGAGCGACAACCCTTGTTTACAGGGCTGATAACATCTTTGCGGCAGATGGGAGTTACTGGAAGACACTGTTGACGACCGGCTATCCGGACAAACTCACCTCCATCCACAACAAACTTATCCTTCCATCCAGTCTTACGACTGTAGCCTTGAAGAAAGAAGTAATATGCTAACAACCGTACTTCAACTGACAACCGCACGTACCCCGTCTTTCGTTTGCACCTGATCTCCGCGACTCGGAGGATGGTGTTTCGGACTAGCTCCAAGAGGTTATCTGACCATTCTACCTCACATGTGATCTACCAGTTCACTTACAATGATTAGTAGAACTGATCACCCTCAATATCAGAGGATTTCTGAGCATTTTTAGAATTGATTAATTCAGTTTTGTAGGTAATCTCACATAAGGGCGTGGATTACGAAACATATCTCCGCGACCGTTTACGCCCTTAATATTTTGTTGCTAAATCCACATTAGAAACCGCCGATTCTCTGTCAAACGACGATTACAGCAACCAGGTGCACAAAGACAACAGTTCCAACCTGGACGCCCAATCCCCGTGCTGAATCCTCAACCCCCCTGGAGCAATATTTTAGACTTATTACCGCCATGCTATTTGCCTATAAATGTGGATTGTTTCACGATTGTGTCCAATGGAGTTTAGTTGTTAAAAAGTAAAGGAGGAGGATTTACTATTTATTGTGAGAATCCAAGTAGGTGTAGCATGAACAAGAAGATTAATCCCCAGGCGTGCCTTTCGTCCATCCTCCATGTACCTCGATTTCTCACTTCAATATCTATTCAATCTACTCTCTAACAGCATACATCAGTGCCGCTGGGTTATCTGGGCTGATTATTAGTTAAAATTTATTGTTTGACAGCGTGCATGACTAACGTTTACAACTGATTGGTTTGAGAGAATAGTCATCAAGCTTGATCTTGTTTATGACCTTGCAATTCCGGTTTACAGCACTTGAATGTTCTTGGGTGTAGTTCACAAATTTTCTTTGGTCTCTGTCTGTAAGCAATAGGGCAGTTCATTTAGTACCGTGTCAAATGGGTCAAGTTGAGCACTCAACCCAAGTGATATGAACAGTTATCACCTTCCAGATTACAGAAATGGGATCAGCATGGGCCAATTCAAATTTAATGACTGTGGTTAGCCTATCAACTTCACATCAGAGCTGCTCAACACAGCACAAACCGAGTCAGAAGAATGTCGAATGTTATTAGAGAGCTAGTGATTGTAGGACACGGACGCCTCATTAATTTGGGAAATCGGTCGCTTTGAGGCTGGGATGACGAATCGCATCACATCGAATGGTGATGAATATTATCGGGGTAAAATAAGATGAAATTTGGTGATTATTTTGAGTGCCACTTGAAAGTAACAGCTGAAAGTGTCCGAACCCGGCAAACACAGAACCCTAACCTCATTCTAGTTGGTGTAACTCCCACCATCCAGCTCACATCCACGGTTGTCTCATTCGTAAGAACCAATGAAACTTGTAACCTTTGACCTAGGTCGCGACTGGTTCCATAGTTAAACTTTATCTCTTGATCTGGTCGGGCTGCTGAGTCCAAAGTGGGGCCTTTTTCCATCGATGGGTTTGCCACTTGTTTTCATAAATCTTCCGGAAACACGTCTCAGGAAATGGTGACATCTGGAGGGAGCAAGCAATGTAGTTTGAGTATTTTATCGATGTCGTATTGACAGTGGTTTGTAAAAGATTATTCTCTTGACTTGACACAATATGTCTAGTTATATACAAAATGAACGAAAGTATGTATCTGTTGAAACTGAAATAGCCTTGTTTTGTGCGATGCAGGTGAAACGAAACTCAGACCAAATTGGTTGAAATTTTGCGGTTGCCGGAGAACTTTTCTGTGTCGCTTGTCATAACTACTTTTTGACATGCAGTACTTGGTGGCATGATCACAAACAGTTCGTCGTACTTAAACGGCCATGTGTTCGAAGATGACCACTATTGCTTTTATTGTATATTAGTGCACCTCATTATCTTCTCATAACTTTGTAGCTTAGTAGTTTTCTATCAGTTCGCCCTGCCAATCTAGGATGAACGGTCAGTTTCGACCTCAAACAGATTCGTCATAATTCTCTCACTGGAGGCCCTTACTGGAAGAAACACGTTGTTGGTCATGCAGTTTTCGTGTTCCTTTGGGTTAAAGGTGACTTGAAAGATTGTTGTGGGACATCTCTGTGATTGTGAACCCACTCCCTCGGATCTGTCACTATACGTGTATTTGGACTCTATGTTTCAATATCTCTTAAATCTGTGACCAACTTGTGTTTGGCACCCGCATCCTATCACATGATGCCGGTGAACGTGAAACAATTCAGGTTGTCAGTCATTCCGACAACAGTATGTATGCTTACGAAGTAGAAACAATGATGTAAGATAACCAGCCCGTACACAGTGGGCATAATGTGTTCCCCTCGCTCAAATATCTTATGATGTTGACATCAACTTGCTGTTAGGGTGAATACGATGGCAGCCGGGCGAACCTCGCTGTGCAGTGTATTTCCAGTTGAACCGTGAGTCAAAGTCCAACATAGCCTTCTGGTTGTAGCTTCCATCAACTGTCAGGAAGTGGTACTGAATTCTCGTCCTCGCTTGATGAAGTGAGGACATTTATTGATTTACTACATGCACATAGAGCTTATGGCAAATGTCACTCTGTGGAACTGCTGCTTACGGGGTAGAGCTTATGTCACTCTGTGGAACTGCTGCTTACGGGACAAAAACTGACCGGAGACCCGTATGCCAGAGTTTTGGTGGTCAGACAAGATATAAACAGAATATGACGGATCTCGTCGCACGTAAACTCCATTACTGAAAATTTTAATGCGAACTGTGGACAAATGAAGGGTACCTATCAATTGGAAAATGGTTGCAACTGACTGGATAGTCATCGTTAGAAGGAGGTTTGGTAAGCAATCGGTGATTTTATTGCTGGGCAAAGTTTCTCTTTTGACACAAAAGCTTCGTCGGGCCAAGTGAGTAAGCAACTAGGTTTTAAGGTAGTCAGGGAACCAATCCGTGAGGTTTCTTATGACTAGCCGACTTGATCAGTGCTGGGTACCGGTCTAAAGTTCCTGTTGATTAGTGGGGATGACTAACATTTTCGGATTGGTTCGAGGGATTGTCTTTGTGTTGAAAGCGGAGGCCTTGCTTTTCCGGTCTTGGAATATTCCTCTTAGGGGTCGTTCACGGATTTTGTTCGCCTATGTGCGTCGAGAGGTGTTTGTTCGCCTGTGTGCGTCGAGAGGTGCCGGGACAATTGACTTGGAGTTTGAGCGGATGCTTAGGTGGATCTTACTCTGCTTGAATTTCGTACTCAGACCATGCTGCTGATAACTGCACAGCACTTCGTGTCATCTCGGCTGATCCGAAACCGGTCTCCAGATGGTATCATTTACCATGTCAGTGCATAAGGCTAGTTCCTTGCGGAGCGAATTCGCTCTTGGTAGTTGTGAGAATTGGTGAAATTTGTACACACCACCGTTGGGACCCATCGACAGATTAGATCAAACAGAAGAAATGTTAATTAACTAGGAGCACGATGAGTCATCAGAATTGGACCGACACTTTCGTGAGTGAAAGGAGTAGTAAATGTCTTGCTGTGACTGTTTTTATTTCATTTACTGGTTGAGAACGCATTTTCATTCGTCTTTCAAGAAGTACTCTGTCCTGCCTTCCTAGCTAAGAGTTCACAAGTTTATATCTCCGTGTAATTTCTGACGCAACAGCATTTGGCTGAACATTATCGTGGCCTAATCTTAAAATGTTGTTGTTTTTGTTGTTCAGAACACGAATGCATCGTTGGCTGCTGTGACAACTTTCTCGGTGAGACGCCCATTGCCGAACCAGTTAAGTAGGAATATACAGTCGGGCTGCAGACTAACGGTCGGATGGCCACAGGTACTGTCATCTTGTAGTATAACGGTAGGTACCGGAGCAGACTTTGTATACACTACTGACTCTTATTGATACGTATGCAGTATTGCTCACATTCGTTTCACTAAAGTTCTGACATCCACATCATGGTTGGTTACATCAATGGAGAATGGCACTTGCTAGATTTCACAGTATCATATTGTCTTGATCCATTCGATTACCACAGGAGAGAATAAGCTACGAAATTGAACTATTGTGTTTTGTAAATAGTGCATTCAAAACGCAGTACAATAGTCCCCTAAAGTGCCCCCTCCCTTTACGAATGGGAATCCCTCTTGGGTCGATTGCTTTCGCCTACGGTTGATGGTGAACCCAATCATCAGCATTGGTTTTCGGGAAGTTATACTCTGTCTTAGATAGTGTCCTTTGTGTAATGATGATCCTGAGGGCGACCAGTCGAACAGCCCAAGCCAAGACAAAGTAGTGGTTTACAGGTAACGGCTCACTGGCTTGAGTAACGGGGCCAGCCGCATAATGCCTGCATGATTCCGTGACAAGATTGGGTATTTAGGACACTAGCAACATGACGGTTTTTGTCTGTTGTGTCGGAATCATGTTTCTGATGGGATAAAGTAGGAACACAGTAGCTAGCCAAGGACGGCTTTCCTAAAATGTGAATTAATTGCTCGACATTTATTCGGTTATCGCTTCCCACCACCGCCATCCATAAGAACACAAGAAGATATCATTCTTACCAAGTCTTGCTGGGCTATCGTCGTACCTAGCAAACCTACACAGATCCAAACTGTTCAGCAGAATTCACAAAACAACCTGATTACCCAAAATCCATCGAGCATCCTCTCAACTTCAGTCTTGGTGATTGATTTCATCGCATTAGAGTGGCGAATGATGAGCTGATTAATTTACGCTTCCAGCTGTGCGGAGAGCCAGTCTGATACCAAAAGACCGCAAAGCTTAATGGGTGTCAACGAAACAGCATCGTACAGATCGAACTTCCCTAAAATGCTAATACTGACTGGGTGAATGATACTCCGTACCGATTCATCTGTGACCTTGGAACCCTGGGGTTTTTCTTATGCCTTCGCGTTAGTTGTATTATAGTCACATGAGACACTGTGTTCTCCAATGTCAAATTGCGTGACAACACACCAGTTAGAAGTGTTTTGTGGGATAAATACTCTACGTTTGTCAGTTGATATGTTTTCAACTTTTATTAAGATTGCTGTTGTAAGTGCGCTCAAAATTGACTTCATAGGTGGATGGACATGCGCATCTACGCATTTCATCTTACGAGCAATCAGGCACACACATGCGATTGGCATCTGACGTAAACAGTGCCTCGACCGTTCACAAAGGGAAATACTAACTAGGAGAAAACGCAGAGTCACGTGTTCTGTAGCTACCAATCCCATGCACAGAAACCAACGTTAGCCCGTTTCACTAGTCCGGAAGGAAGACTGACACAGGCTGTGACGTAAGGTCTGCTTTTCTGAACCGAAACCAACAGATGGAAATTTTTCGTTCCGCTTGTTTACTGTCTGCTGGTATTTTCGATGAATTTCGTTAAAGTTTGTTTCAGTTGTCTGATGAAGAGAACTCTTTTAATAGACGGTGCGATCCGCTTATTTTCTCGGTCACCATAACCTTGAATTGGCTTTTCGCCCAATTAGATTTGGTGAGTATTAAATGTCGAACAGTTATCTTTTTCCGCTCCCGTTGGTTCAGGGCCCTCATGAAGCCTTTGATTTACATTATAATCGTCCAGATGGGTTGTTCGCCCGGATCATTGATACACTTCGGGCGCTTTGGGAGGTTGCTTCCTCTTGCTAATTTCAGGAACTAAGAAACATACGTTCTTAAATTGGAAGGAGTCATTTCCTATGTAAAGGTTCGACAGAATTCCATGCATAGTCTGTCAGCAGAGGAAAATCCCATAGTATGCTGTCCCTCAAACCCAACCTGGCCGCATATGCCTCTAGCAACTGCAGAATCAATTTTCCAGCTTTATGTGTTGCCTTTTTCCTGAGCTTCAAATTTATTTATTCGGTAGGTAGTCGTGTAAGTTGACACTAGACGAGTTTTAGGTCCAGTTGGTGGTTCATAGTCTACGAAACAAAGAGTTTTGATGGGATTCAAATACAATGGTGTAAAAGGTTGTTCACTTAGAACTAACTGAGGCACGTACGTCCGTGACAGAATAGTACAACTCTGCCACAGACGATTCCTCAATCTCTCGTGTCAATATTTAGAAGTGGCAGCCAGCCTAGAAATCTTCAGTCGAAAAATCAATGCTCACGGCCTCAGAGTCACATCACGCTCGGTGTCGGCGGTCATCCAAGTCAGTTTTTCTCAAGGCTACATCAGTTCGGCAGATACAACCTCGTCACGATTTTTTTCCAGACGGGTTTGAGATATTGAAGACATATTGAAATTTAAAGACACTAGGTCCAGTATTCCATGGACTTACTGTCTTTGTAAGGTACTCAAACAGCACTGTCCTTTTCGATCCACTGTATACGTGTGTATTTCCTCACACCATTCAATTGTAAAATGGTTGGTTGACATACTGGAACTTGTTTGTCGTTGAATTTTAAGGTATAGTTTCAGAGGTGCTTTCGAATTTGTACCTGAATATACCAACTAGTCTTTAGACGTCCCCAATATGTCCACACATGTTCCCTCTTAGAAACGGTTAAATATCTGTTTAATCAAATTAGGACCTCTAATATCCAATCGCACGCTTAAGAGAACAGCTGCATTGTTTTTTCTTCGGATAATCCTACCGATAGGTTGGTGGAACTGTAATGTACTTGTCTTCTCGTCCTTTACAGGGTGACATTTAAGGGAGAACTGCAATTCCATCAGGCTGAGTAGTCAATCCGCATTAGTGGCTTTTACGGGTGCTATGCCGATGATATGGTTTTGGCGATGGAACAAGATACCGAAATTCCGTCACTCCCAGGACCCTCTCGTCAGTCAGTTTTACATATAAAGCTAAGAGTAGGTAAAGATCCAAGCTCCACAAATTGCAACTGGTTAGGCTGTAGGCTTGCTCGTTGCAAAAGTCGATGTGTGGAACACCAACACAAACAGGATAGTGTGCCAATTTCCATAGCTTTGTGTTCCTACAACAGAAGCGCAACGGTAAGACCAATTAGAATGTATGCGGAACTAGGGTTTATTATCAACATACTGGCAATAAGACGGGCACATCGATCGAAATGTGCAGACTGGTAGTTCGTCCCACCTTAGTTTTGTAATATTACAGACCGGAGGAGGAATTACCAAAGGCATTCGTTCGTTCACCCTTTCCGTTTGGCTGCCACTGAGTATTCCCCATTATGACCATGAAAGACGGAGGACGTATCTGATGGACTTAAATCCCAGTTGATTGAATAAGATTATGTCCCTTAATCAGGTATAGCATCTATGCTATAGTTGCCAGCCTCCTCATTTGTGTCATCTGTCTTCGTCTACTTCCCCTGCCGTTGGTGATTTACGATACAGACATCCACCGTCCTCTTTAAAGCTGGCAGTCCTACCTAGTATTCTTGTTTATCCAGGCTAATCAATCTCTTTGGTTTAAAGGAGTTAATTACGAATCTCATCACCTCCATTTCTCCCTAATCATTGTCTGCACAACTTTGTCCATCCGGAAGATACGCAAGAAAACTCAAATATTTGTGAGCTTTCTTGTTTCCCAACGAGAGTACAATATGTATCCGACATGAAAGCTTGATGGTAGATATCTGATTGCACCAGTGATGAATCATGTGTATGAACAGCTTAGAAAATTGACTCCTTGTAAATGACCTAACTGGTACTTGAACCGCACGGACGACATGAATTTGCAGTTTATGACGGAGTGAGTAACAAAAGTTTTCGGTAACAAAGATGAGGAAAACTTTTGACATTTCTTTTTCAAACACGGATTTTTTTGGTACCAGCTGGTTCGCTTGCTGTGATTCTATGACTTACCGTGTCACTTTGTATTTCTGGTGCGAGGCAGCGGCGGCACACATTTCGGAAGTCTCTCCCTGGCCCTCAAACACTGGTTGTGAGGTTTGACATCCTACCCTCTGGATCAGATCAGCTGTATTAGTAGCTTGCACTTATGCAACACAGAGCACTACTCATCCATCAGAGTGCGATAGGTACATACATTAATTGGTTCAACACTGGGAAATCGAAATCAATTTTTTCATTCTGGATTCCAAACACGAATCCTTTTGAATTTGCGTGTCTGCTGCTCCTAAACTCGATGGGCCTTCCTTTAAGCGCGGGATGTCTATACCACATTGGATACCGACAAGACCGATCTTTTGAAATCCTGTGCAACAGCTAGACAGCAAACATGATGTAATATAAGGTCCCCAAGACTGTTTTGTTCGGACGAATACTTCAGAACGACATTTTAGGCTGAATGCGAGCCTGTTCCTACCACTCCTCAGACGATCGCTGGTTGCCCCTAAACAAGCGAGTGTTCACGCTTAAGCGATGTGATTGGTTGACCTGATGCCTCGAACAGCCACCCGCTCTAATAAGGGCGAAGCTCGAATCCATAACTTCCCACCCTTGGTGTGGACTCCTCCTGCACCGGCAGGAGGAGCAGAGTTGAAATGAGAGTGATATGGATGTGAAATCTACGAGTTTCGCAAGCAACAACAACTATTCCATGAAATTCTGAGTAGCGTACTAAGTAAGTTTCATGAAACTGGAACGATGTTATCCCACTTTTACCTTCTGATGAAAGCACTTGGGAGTTGATCACAAAGTTCTCCTTGAAGTCGATATTAAGAAATTGACTTGCTGTGCATAGGCTGTATTGGGGATGTGAATACAACTCATTTATTTTTGCTAGACTTTTGCGCCCGGAAGTCGCCGTGCGGTAGCGAAACTGGGTTCGGCATCACCTTATCAAGTAAATGTAGATTATGATTACGGTGATAGAAACCAGTAAGTTGCATTAGTTGCTTTAAACAACAGGTTCGTTACTGTATCAAACAATCTACAAGGTTTGAGCACAGCAACTTCTCTTCAAGTGACCCACTATTGCCTGTTTTAGGGCTGTTTGTGTATGCGCAGTTCTTCGGTCTGCAAAAGCGGGCCTTGTCTGTTTACGCCCTGATCACAGTCAGATTATTTAACAACCACAGCCTGCTCCACACAAAAAAAACTGAAAAAGCTGCTTTTAAGGTGGCAAACCTTTTAGACGAACCTGGTTGTGCATGGCTTCCACAGTTCATACGCTTTCCAGACGACAGCTAGGGCAAACCCTTGTCTGATCGCTCACAAACATTAATCCACAGCAGTCTACTAACGAGGTAATTACTTTCGCACATCTCTGAACACATTCTAGTTTGAAAAGGAATCACCGATTTGTGTGAATGACCCTGGTTTACTCTCCTGCTATAGATCACCTGGTGGATCCATTTCAACAGCCTACCAACCCGTTCCCTGTAGAGGGAGCACCCATGGAGAGAATATTCCAAACGAAGCATTCACTCGTCTTGACAGAAAACAACTGACACTCGTTTTCACAAGCCCATTCAGAGTGGCTTGCCGATCAGATACTTCGGAATTATGTCGGCCTCATTTCAATGGCCTCGAACTCTGACCTTCACTACCAAATCAAAACAGATGCGAACACTTGTATCCCATGATTAACATTGTACCTGCAAAACTAGACCTTCTCATTATCACTGGCAGTTTTATCTCGTGTCTTCCCACAACCTGTTGTACCATCACGTTTCGTGAGAGTGCAACAGCCAGCGACGTGAAATGGATTGAACGCACACGTTTATTCTATGTAGGCGAGATCGAACAAGACCGGATGATGTGGGCATGTAGGTCAAAGTAATAGATAAAACCTACCCTAATTGTCGGGATTAAGCACCAGCGAGTTAGCAGCATATTGAATGGACGGGGTGGTTTGGCTCCACCCACATTTAAATGACTCTGACAAGGGATACCGTCTTTCATATAGACAACACACGAAAAAGGGCAGATGTTTGGTTAACGATAGAGAACACCCGCAACTGTGTCATACAGTACATGAACACATTGCATGAAATGTATAGTCGAATATCAGATACACATTCTCAGGGAATTTACTGTTGGTGAATAATGGGAAACAGATTTGCATGTTATATCAGCCTCCTTGGCATAGTGATAGGAAAGCAGTGTCTCTTTAGTCCTGTTGTCCATTAAACCAACGTTGAAGACTACCTGAACATATGGATCAGAAGTTATCCCTTTTGAAGTCTGGCCTCTTCAAAAGGACATGATCGTAGGTTTGTCTACTTTCTTCGGAGCAACTCAAAAGACCCTCCGAAAGTGCTCTTTTGGGAAAAGTTTATTGCCAAAATGCTCTTTCTAGGTTACTTGAGGTGATCTATTATGAAGAATGGTGCTTACATAGGGTGGATAAAACTTTTTTCATCCATGACTGCATTCCCTAAAGCCTGTTATAACACAGGAACTGAAACCACAAAATCGCTTGATGGTGCCGCGTCATACAACCCATTGTTGTTGTCTGCAAACATTCAGTATAATTGCACAAACTTATTACAGCCTTATGTAGTTTCGACACTAGAGTTGTCCTTCTCTGGACACACGACGGAGACCGCCTCTCTCATGTTTGCTGGTCTTCAGCGGTTACGGCTATTTCAGTAGAGGTATTAGTCTCCGTCAAGACCAGTTATTATCCACCAGAGCGTCACAAATGTATGAGACATATAGATTTCAGTAGTCATGAAATCAGCAGTATAGAGCCTAAGCCTGCGTGCGCTTGTGTGTTTCATGTTTCCCAGCAGTGCGTCCTGATTTAAGATGTTATGAGCTCACCTAGGATCGTATGCATGCGTTATGATGGTACTGCAGATCTGTTTACGCTTTCGTGCCGCTCGCATAACAATAATTTGGTTGTAATCTTGCACAAGCGTAGTCACTGTACTCAAGTGGTATCGGTGTGATAAACTTCTTTGAAGATGACCCGTCCTCTGACGTCAGAGAAAATGTAATGATTCTCTGTAAGATCGACCCAAACGTGAGTCCAACTTGCTACTCCAGTTTGTACCTGTGATGTGATGACTTTCTAACGAAGTTGTTATAACTTGTTCTATGGTGATCGCGTTTGCGTTCGATAAAAGTGTCATTCATAATAGGATACCCGTCATATTTCAGATGCTGTAAAGGAGATCCATAGTGGTAATGCACTGGTTCTACTCTATCCTTTTATTACCGCTCAAAGCTTATCACTATTCGGCAGTATAATCGCCGTAGAGTTTCAGTTCAATAGGGACCAATCCAATCTAACGCCATTTACGCCGCTCCCCGTGAATAATGTTTGGTTGAAGAGACTGATTGGTGTATTTTCCTTCATACTAGGTATCGTTGATACTACTGATTAGGATTCGTCAACAGCACAGAATTGTTCTCGGTGCGTTGAGCCTCTGCCAGTTATCGTGTCCTACTGGAATGACTAATCGTTTTTTCATGTTTGACTTATTCTAATTGTGGTGACTGTCAAGCAGAACAAGGCAAATTGTGTACTGTTATACCCTCGAGTTTTGATCAATCCTGTACATGATATTGTTTATGACTTTGAGTTGAATACATTTCTACATGACGCAGCCACAACCCGTATTCGGATATCATAGTATTTTTCCTACCCGTTGTGCATGGAAAGACCTCGGAGTCATTGGGACATCTTACCTGTGCTACCACTACCTGCTACTACATCGTAATCCAACCCACGTGGAACGAAAAAGGAGCTCAACTGCTGAGATGAGATGCACTGACATAGACCCTTGCATCTTCTATGACAAATAGGATACTACAGTGACGATTAAGGTTATGCCTGCTTCGGAAAACTGGCCAGTAGACGTTTTTAAAGTCGCCACAGAAGCCGAAAAACTTGAGACCATGGATTGAAGCCCACCTGTAGGGTTGTGAAGCATGTACAGCCGGTAATAAAAGGGAACCTCTCTGTTCAGCGCTTCATAGCTTATAAACGGCTTTTCAAACAAAAGGGACTAGATGAAAAACAATGAAATGTCGGTCGCACTGAGGGATGATATGTTTAACACGTGAAGCTTCATTTCAGCTCTCAAGAAGTTGTTTCTTTAGGATGCTGTCTTCGGCCTAAATTCTAGAAATTTCCAGTATACCTTTTTTCAGTGGTGAATACAAAGATGGATTCACCACCGGAAAAACGTACACTGAAAATTTTCTTTATATGAAAACTTGGGGGTGAAGTGTAACTCGAGTAAAATTAGTGTTCCTGAACAACTCTGTCCGAATTTGCGGGGCAAAAGTTTGCCTTGAGGTTCAGTTGGGCGGAAGCTAAAGTGAACTTGTACAGCATGTTACTGCTGGAATTAACCCTGAAAACGAATGGTGTCGTCCAACGTAAGAAAAAACGCCTAGCTCACAAAGTACAGCTTCCCCTCCCCTGAAATTTCCCTCACTAACTGAACAGAGGTGCGTGCCGAAACCACAATTCACGCAATGACGAAGCTAAATTTCTTGGAAGTTTAATGAAACTTATTTCGGATGACGGGTTTTGTTTTCGTCACAGAAATGTCCGTAAGAAAAAAACAGCACATTAAAGGGTTTATGATTTCACAAATGCTTATGTCGAACCTATGGAGGCTTTTTCAGCTAAACAGGAAATAGATTCCTTGTTACACTTCCTCGCAAAAACTTGGTACGTTTAGTTAACATTGGTTATTGCCAATGACAACTTTTTCAAAATGACGGCTTATATTTCGTTCGGGATACATGAAGTGTAATTTTTGTTTATATTACTTGGCTTTGAGTCCAGCGGTGGATTCAGGGCCCCAAGAGATTGCGGGACCTTACCATGATCTCCTAAAGCACTTTCAGGTCTATTCGTTTTATGATTACATCTTTGTACTGTGACTTCTGCTCATCTCAAGAAAATCTCCTTCGGTCTCTTCCATTGACGGAAGCACATGCATCCGATGCACTCTGCAGCCCTATCGAAGTCTTGTTGGCGAAAATATTCCTTCCACTGTTTCCGTAAATAAGTGATGTCCCTTGTTGCTCATCGTAAAACGCCAAAGCCGCAGAAGGCCGATGCAGATAGAATAAATGAGGTCCAAAAAGCTAACCATCCAGCGAAGGCACGCACTAATGCGCCTCATTAGTGCAAGAGAATGATTATCACGGATTCTGGATGATAGACACTGAAAAATCGTAGATAACACAGAAACTTATTTTATTTCAACATCCTACCACCTAGAATCGATGGTCGGGCTTCTGTGCTGCAATGATCCCACTGGCTACATTGGCTGGAACTTCGTTCCACAAGGTGCGACCGTGCTAGGCCAAAAGGGAGCAGTCCGACCAAGAGTAGCGAGACCCCGTACTACGAGTAATCGTGCTACGAGGCGGTGTGAAGACAGCGAAATGTTTCCCCCAGGTGATCAGCATGTCCATATTTATGCAAGCAGAGATGCTGTCTTCCGTCGAGAAAGGACGGGTTAGAAAAGGTTGGCCCTAAAAACCACGCACTCCGATCGCCCAGCGGTTGCCTACGGCCACCAGCGCAATATTCAATACGGTCGAAACATTTTTAAAACCAAATAGTCCGGTGCTGCTCGAAAGGCACCTGCTGGGCGCAGCCGAATCAGGATTGAGAGAGTAGTGCCTTACTTCCTGCGCTCTCGGGTTAGGCCGACCTCCCACTGCTTTGTGGGTCAGACTTTTGAGTCAAAAGTTCAGGGTGGGCTACCTAAACCAAACCTTTCTCCTCGGTCTGGGCAACCGGGAAGCATCATTTGCCCACACAGTTCTGTGTCCACCAGTCTCCCTCCCCAACCCCTTCCCACCACACAAGCAAACGTCACTGGGTCGCTTGACTCTCAGTTATCTGACCAAAAGGCCTTATGCTCCTTGTTGCCTACTAAGAGTAGTCATACCAACACCCTTCTAAACCCACGAAATCCTTTCTATATGAGAGCTTTTAACGTCAAAACTCTAGGTCAAGTTGGCAAACAGGCAATACTTGCTGAAACCTTGTACTCCCTTAAGATTGATGTATGCTGCGTCTCCGAAACACACATACAAGACCCAAGTGTGATTATGCATCTCAGAACGTCAAGGATGAACTCAGATCTTTCACATTTCCCCCTTCGTGTGTCCGGTGACCCAGAAGCGCTGACTCGCGGAATATATGGCGTGGGAGTTGCACTCAGCCCTAGAGCTGAAAGCGCTTTGCTGGATTGTATCCCAGGGAATAGTCATCTTTACGCCATCCGGTTATCCAGCTCAGTCAAGCCCAAGGGCTCTCGACATAAAAAGCGGTGTTTGTTTATAGTGTCGACTTATGCCCCAATGGACTGCAGTTCTGGTGCTGAGAAGGATACTTTCTATCGACAGCTATCGTCGACGGCAAGAACATCAGTGGTCAATACTGATGCTTCACTGCGATACAGCTATAACTTACTTGAGAGCCTTGTTGTGAAGAAAGGGATATAAGTGGGTGAGGAAATGAGTGAGTGCTAGTCTGCTACAATAGTTCCAAGATGCCCATACCTCCAGTCTCTCAGACACTCTGGATGGAAATGACAACAAGGAGGCCATTAACATCGATTAGCGGCCATAACTTGCAGCATCTCCGACCCCGCACAGGGAGGATCCCGTGGACCTTGAGGGCGAGTCGCACCGACAGTACCGAGAATTTCGTAATCTGTTTCATGCCCCTTGTGGCAGGTGATGCTAATGAACTAGAGTGTCAAACCGAACCATTTGAAGGATACGCAGACGATATATTTCACCCTAATAGAGCCACAGGAGGTTTTAACTAATCTTTACCAAACATAGGCATATCCGTTTACATCCGAAAAAGAAAATGACGGCTTTCTAAATTTCCTAGACGTGCAGCTGCTAAGAGCAAGTGATGGTCTAATTGAACGTTTGGTTTGCCGGAAACCGACCTGGTCGGAAAACTTTACCAGCTTGGTTCCACCAGGATATAATCAAAATTCAGCTCGGTTTCTTGCTGATAAAGCTAAAAATCGGCTTTACGAACTTAAAGCCCAAATGCACTTGCTAGCTTCGTGAAAATGATTATCCGGACAGGCTCATCTCAAAGCACATGGCTGCTAAAACTACGAAAACCAAATCGGTTAAAGCCGAAAATAAACTTCTCTTCATCAGTCTTTCTTTCGAAGGCCTCAAACTATCTGACTCGGAGTCTGCAAATTCACAGTTCGGAAAACCTTCTCGACCACTCCCCTCGAATTCTGGTGCACGACTACCCAGCTGATGCCCCTAAATCTGAAAGCTATGCTGCCGGTCAACGCCCAAAACTTAGTAGTCTACTCTTTTAACAACTATTTTACGGCAGAAGACATGGAGTTCATGAAACTGTAGTTATGCAAGATAACAAAGGGACACAACCCGTTTTGGCTGGTGGCTGTATCCAGGCGGGTTAGGACTAGCGTGACGGTCGCTTAACCAGCTGATACGAGTCACGTGATTAACTGTAACACTGCTTTTCGAATGCTGTACGAAGTGCTGTTCTACCTAACAAAACCTGTTCAACGTCAACGTGCAGCTGCGATTCGCCCTTGCATCCCGAGTCTGTGCACTCAGAAATTGTCTGTACGCGCATTGAATATTCCATGGTCTGCTCATGCGACCGCTGTCTACTCACGCCCATCGATCGTGACGTAAACAGTTTTCACACGTTTACCTACATACTCGAATTTGTTCTTGCTTCACCTGAATGTGTTGCTCCATCCTAGTTTTTATCCTTCGAGCTATATTCACCGGAAGAAGAAATCGCGAAAATATTAATTTTCGACAATTTTTGTTCATTGATAGGGTCATTTCTCACAGAAAGATTTGGAGGCAACACTTGATTCAGTCGATCGACTTGGGGAAGTGACCAATGCAAAGAGAATATTTGAATTTATTTGCTTCACAATCGGAACGTGGTCAACGTGCACGATTCGCTCTTGCATCCCGAGTCTGTGCACTCAGAAATTGTCTGTACGCGCATTGAATATTCCATGGTCTGCTCATGCGACCGCTGTCTACTCACGCCCATCGATCGTGACGTAAACAGTTTTCACACGTTTACCTACATACTCGAATTTGTTCTTGCTTCACCTGAATGTGTTGCTCCATCCTAGTTTTTATCCTTCGAGCTATATTCACCGGAAGAAGAAATCGCGAAAATATTAATTTTCGACAATTTTTGTTCATTGATAGGGTCATTTCTCACAGAAAGATTTGGAGGCAACACTTGATTCAGTCGATCGACTTGGGGAAGTGACCAATGCAAAGAGAATATTTGAATTTATTTGCTTCACAATCGGAACGTGGCCCACCACAAACTCCAACCCATAAAAATTCTGCACATTTCGTCCGCCTGGATCATTGTGAGTGTTTACTTTTGGTAATAAAAAAAGGTTCAGTAGAGAGGTGAATTTGACGTACGCCCAAAATCCGAAAATAACTATACAGCTGTTTCATCCTTATTCAAAATGAACACCAATGAGCGCCTGATGAATCCTGACCACGATTCAAAGCAGTGACTACTCCCCTCCACCATTACTAGTAGGCAAAGAATGAACCGTTTATTTCCGAGCGCTTGAACAAGTGTGATTAACTCGCACGTACACCAGATATATCGCCATTGATCCTCTAATCACGGAGTGCATATCACCTGGTCACATACTCACTACGCCATCGAGTCTCATTCCTCAAATCGAAGGTGCACACATGTGAATCATTCTCAGATCCGAGTGACTCATAGTCTACTGAGAGTTTGAGAAAATTTGAGAATATCGCAATGGTGAAATCGTCGTTCTTTGCCAAAGTTCCTAGAAGCGATGAGTGAATTTTCCATCCGAGAATTCGTCACTGGATGAGCTAGAGAACACGTGGCCACGTGATGTGAGTTCCGTGGTTGAAAGACAAATGTCGCTATATCCTGTCTATGTACGAGTTATTCAAATTGACGGTCAGCCGATCACAGCCATGCGATGTTGTGTTCAACTTTTACTGGCGAGGCCGCGAGTTTTAGGAAATTTTTCAGTTACGCACTTTTGACGATTCTCAATGAGCATGGAACAGCTGTGCAGTTTTTCTCGGCTTTCTGTGATATGCTGACTTTACTCACAGGACGAATATTTAAGATTAACCTTCCAAACCTCCACACATTATCTAGAATTCAGAAGCAGTAGCTCTGTGCAAAATTCCCCCAGAAAGTGCTGAAATGTGACACTAGATAGATAATGACAAAAAAGCCCAATCATAGTGAAAAATCTTCCTTCCTGTTGCCAATCATGCTTGGGGAAAGTAAGATGGTCAGTTGTCGGGACTTCTTCGCTGAGAATTAAGTTAGCCTTTCCAGAAGAATGGAACGTCCGCGTCGATTCGACCGCTCAGAAGCTGTCGTCCATAGAACAACTTGTATGCAGCTGATTAGATTGTGTAACTTGCTTAATCGGGTGATCGTGCTATTCTATGCATTAGTAGGTAGACTATGTGTGTGGGCGATGTCAGTCCGCGGTGTCTTTCTCGGTAACATAGGTGGCGGGACTACTCACCGTTGAACGTACATGCTGGTCACTATCAATTAATATCTACATGACAGCCTTTTATGGGATTATCGACTGAAATTGGTAGCGCTTCACCAGTTAATCTGTCTGTATATGGTCGAATCCCAAGAGAGAACTCACAAACTCCAGTCAACACCATTTGGGACGAAGTTCTTAGCGCTTTGCGTTTTGCGGACTGTTGACATGCAATCAACATAACATGTCATTCTCTTGTGAATTCTGGTCATGTTTTTGTATACGAAGGCGACAAAGGTCCACCACAGTTGAGCTGCCTCAAAGCCGCGCGCACCCAGTTGAAAACCGTCCTTGAAGATTAGCAACAAAAACTGTATCGAAAAGACTCAATGATTCAACAGAAAATATAGTTCTATGTGGATCTTCTCTCACTGAACAATACACAAAGATACGATGCAGTCAGGCGGTCAGATCCCGTTTTGTTTCTCGTCCGCAAGACAGTTTATTATATTCTCTCAATTGATTTCTGGAAAATAATTATACATATATAACGAGAGAGGAATTCAAGGATTGCTGCGAAATTCTTACCTCTATATTCATGCTTTTATGAGAACAGATTTGAAGAGTGTTAGTCTAGAAAGGACAGCCGATCTGATGTAAGCATTTTTCTGAACCAGCATGCTCGTGAATTATTGAAGGCTTTTGGTGGATGACATATACTGTTGTCGAAAAGTACACGTGGGCAGTTTCCAGTTGGAATGCTCTTTCTTGCAGGGTTCGCTTTGTGTACTTTGCTGAGGGTCTCCTCAGGCCATCGGGTTTTTTTCTCAATTTTAAAATAAGGAGTAGAAACACGCAAAAGCATTCCTATCGAATTTTTTGACAAACCGCTCCACACCATATTCCTGTAGCCATTTCGTCATGTTTCCTGACTGCCATTTTTCCACTTGAAGCTTTCTCAGAGCGAGGTAAAAGTGATACGTTGTAAGCTAAATTTACTCAGCCATGGCAACAAGCGTGAAGGCCGTTTTATTCCACCTTATGTGCAGGTATTTTAGATTTTTTTAGACTTTTTTTTAGATTTTTATATATCAAATTCATATCTGTCACAGATGGTAAGTCGGACTCCACATGTTTTCGTGAACAGATTCTTACAAGGAAAACTTGGCCCCATGATACCTCGAAATGAGGATGGTGAAGACTTTAGAACCATTACAATCCATCGGTTCACTTCAGCAGCGAAAATTACCATCGTAGCTGAGCTATCTGAGCTTAGCTTGTACTAGTGTTCCGAGGATCAATAAATATGGTCTTTACGCTGGGCAGTGTAGTGGGTCTCTTACAGTGACCTGTTCTCAAATGGTATAGTTGAATCCAGCGCCTGGACTCGACATCGCATGACAACCTCGACCAGAAGGATTTACTAAAACTAGTGTTCTACCCTATAAGTCCAGAAAATCGAAGGGAAAAGTTGAGTGACCTGACAGAGTAGCAAAAGTCACAAAATACCTGCGGATTTGTGCGACCCAGTTTACTTTGCATTTGCACTAAAAACCTGTCCATTGTCATTCTTTCCATCGTGATTTACCTAGTTTTCCAAACTTACAGATGAAGAACGAGGCCCTTTTTAATTAATCTTTCTGTGAGTGATTGAGGCTCGTCCGTACCAGGGTGCTGTGCTTGTCCAAACCACAATGGAGGCCGTCTGGTAGACAGGGTTCACCAACAGAGAGCAGTCAATAACGCAGGTTCTTTCAAGAACAAAGCTAGCCTCGCGTAACACACACTCAACCCGATTCGGATACCGGTTGACGGACGTTGAGGGGATATATGTACAACGATGTTTACAGGGAAACAAACTTGAGTGGAAGTGATCGACTGATGGAATTTGCTGTGTCATTACAACAAAAGGTGACTCAATAAAGAGATACTTAACTTCATTATGATTCTTCTGTTGTTTAAATTCATATCTGTTGTTATCATATTGTGAAACAGCCTTTTAGTTTTTGAAATAATTAAGTAAGGGACAGCCACCTTTAACTGCTCTGCCTTTATTAAGAGACTATATAGTGTAATATGTCCTATAAAATAAAATGTGTCGCACGTAAAGCCGTAAGCCATGAAGTACCAGGCAAAACACTGAGCGCAGAAGAAAATCAAATGTTTCAGCGCAGAGAAACGCTAAACTCGGCTAGTAAATCGTATTCATTTTGATCACGGATCACTTAGTGGCACAGTCACTATGAAGATGAGCCAATTCACATGGAATTTACCGTAGAATGCTTTCTTCATCTAGTTGTTGAACACCCGGAAACCGTCAGACTTGCGCCCAAGTCTCGGTTGTCATTGGATGTGATCATCGATTCCGTTCCTGGAGGTGACACGAACACATGACTGCCATCCATTTGAGAGCAAACTGGAGTAACTCGACAGGATAAACAATACCAGAAATATTTCCATATCTGACCTCATTGCAGTCCTAAGTCAGACAGATGCTTGATCACGAGGTATCGCAGAACTGCCCCTACATATGAAATATACCTGGTTGATGAGTCCCTCACTAGATTTGTTTACTCCATTTCATGAGCACATGTTGAGCAGCCATGTGACTGAACTCCTGTCTGGTTGTCCGTAGGCGTTGGAGCATTGGATACCGCATGTGATCAATCGCACGACCAAATAATGTACATCTGGACAGCATATCGGTCACACCAACTTACATCACGATCGATCGAAATTCGACTTCAGTGGATCAGAACAGACAGTAATGGACGGACTACGGTCATTTGTAAATTTACTTGGTGTTAAAGGGGCAATTCAAATGATTCCCAACTGAATATCTCGTTTATGGTATTCTACAACTGAGTGTGCTGCACGAAGGCCACTTCATATTGAGTCCCCGGTTAACGCCAAGTTATATGAAAATGAGTGTATTTCGCCACTTTTGCACAATTGGGTGTTCAAGTAGAATATAAGATTACTGGAAACTCAGGGAGTCAGCCTACCTGAGAAACATCAAGAACGAACGAACCGATCGTGGGCTGTCGATGAGTTTTCAGCAATCATATGAATAATATGTTCGGTCAAGAACAGAACCGTAGTTTATGTATCTCTCCGAATAGCAAAGATACAACTGGTGTAGCGGTGATACTACTGATGGGAGTGGGACGCGAGTAGTATACTTCCTCATAAATCCGGTTTGCGTCTTTTGAAAAGTGATATCTTTTGCAGAATTTGTGGAGTCTCTTTGTAGCATTTGCTTGGATTTGAGCAGCAGCCAAGGAATATCCAGGGAAGTTCAGGAAGACGCGTTCAAAGAGAAGATGGATATTCAGTTTTTGTGAACAAGATGCATATGAGAATTTTGCTTCCCTGTCCAATAGTCTGTAACTGTTCAGTTGGCATTTTCTAACGAATAACTCCGCATCGGTATCTAGCCAGCCTTGACCTGTAGTGACGTATCGGGATAAAAATGTTCACAGAGGTAAATTTTGTGTTCCGCGCGGTCCCGAAAGGGAACTACTGTGCGCAAAATGGAGCGATGTTACAGTCATTCTTTTCCGAAACTTAATCAGGGCATCAACTAGACGAACAAAGTTCAAGTGATTGCACTTCAACGATATCAGGTTGACAGAACCACTTGGCCCACTGTCCATATTCAGACGTTGTAGAAAACAGAACCAACTCGACGTGAAACATGAAAGACTACACTGAAATGTTGCTTCCAATTGCAACAAACAAGGTTCTGAGACTGCTATTTCGGAAAACATAACTAGACAAATAAGTTTGTTTAGTACATTCAATTGAAGATTATTGTTAGCCGGAAATTCTGTTGAAGTCTTCCCTTATAACCAACATAGTTTCCAAATGGGCGTCTCTCGCACAATTTGCCACTCAGGTATACGAGACTGATGGAAGCTCAAAAAAACACTCCTGTGCAATGAGTGAGAATTAACTGGCAATGGAGTGTCCGGACTTTTCATCGACCTGATAAAATGAAGGATACGGGTTTGCAGATCAACACACTAGATATTTTCAAGCCTGTATTTAATAAAATGTTAGAACTGTGTATCGTTTTGTGAAAGTCTGGCTCACAAACCACTCAGTCTTTATTTCGTCGTGTAACTGAAATCAACCTATGCCCAAAAGCCGAAAAGCACTGTACGACTGTTGTTGCATCCTTATAGGCAAGTATCAACAGTGCTTTTCTAACGAATCTCGAGGGCGATTCGAACAGCTGATCCCCGACTTTTAGGTGACGCCTGATCAGCAGTGTGATTAGCTCACACTTAAACAGGATACGGCAACGCTCGTGCTTCAGTCACGGAATTCACGTCACGTGCTCACTGTTTCAGTGAGTGTCTATTTATCGGATAAAAGGTTCGCTCGTCGTGTGAATTATTCTCTAATCCCAGCTCGTTATAATTTTTTGTTATTTTGTGTCTCCAAATAATTTTTACCCTGTAAGTGAAGCCAGTCTATGCCAGGATGCTGAGAAGAGATGAGTGAATCTGTCATTTCTCGATGAACTAGTGAGCACGTGACCGCGTGATGTGAACTTCGTGGTTGAAGGAAGTGGCATTGTATTGCGAACCAGTTGCAGTGCTAATCGGACGCTCGTGGTCGAAAGGAATAGCCTTCATATACAAGCCAAGAGATCGGGAAATCTATTGGCCCTACAGATTCGTGAGTTATGCATTACCAATTGCTTCCCATAAGGATGGAACATCTATACAGTACTTTACGGTTTTTCGGCCTATATTGGCTTCACATACAAGACGAAATCTCCACTGGAAGTATCCGGAACCTCCTCATGCTATCATCATGTGTTCTCTTTAATGTGATGATTTTGATTTGGCTTAATACAAGCATACTTCTTACCATGAGACCAATTATCACATACTGCTCTCACAATTTCTTGAATGGAAAACGACAGTCGTTCGCTAAAACGCGGACTGGGGCATTCAATCACTAGTATGAGCATGGAGTTGAGCTGAACCTGCGTGCTTGGTGATGGTGCATTTTCTAACTCTAGTTACTTTATTGGAGGCTGGTTACTATTTCGTCCTGTGACTGCTCAGCAGGACAAATCCAACACACGCTCCGGCCATTCCAGCTAAGTCATTGGGGGGGTTTGCTTGCCTAACTGCACATTGCTACTTCCAGCACCGGTGCAAAATAATAAGGCTTAAATTGATATGGTGCCGTCGAAATGTTTCGTGGCACTCAGGCTAACCTTACGAAGTGGGACCGGATTGATAGAGACCCTGGCCACTTCGCTGCTGAGACGAGCAGATGGACTTTCAGTCTTGGCGCTGCACGGAAAAATACGCTCATAGGCCCCACAGTATACCATTCGGCATCAGAGCATTCAACCCACCCCCAGCTCAGCTAGAAGAATTCTCCCTGTAGTGGACCACACTTGATACATCTTGGATCAAAGAAAAGTGCAGGAATCAATCTATGGATGCATCTGGTTTTGCTACGTGTCGTATTGGTATCTTACAGTAACAAACTCAAATATGGAAAGTACTTAAGAGAAACGATGTGAAAAGGCTGAATTTATCGATTGCTGCAGGTGTTAGTCTGTCTAGACGTGCACCAGCTGTAATCTAAAGTATATCTTGTCTGGCATGGTAATNNNNATATATATATATATATATAACCTTCAGTAACTCATACACGTGAGGCACATAACTGGACAGTACCACACTCCTCAGTATAAACGTTTAGTTCATCTGCATATGCATACAAATCTGTCAATTTGTTACGGTAGCATAGGATGCTGTTCGATAGACAGGCCGTTCAGTTATGGGGCAATTCGCCCTTCTATGGCAACGCAAAATCAAAACGGAAACAAAATACCGCATCCAGTTTTTAGGGGATTTGAAATTAAGTGGTACACCACTTAGTGCCTTGGTCAAATAAATTATTTATGGTGGTCCGTCTTGGACAAACAGCGTGATTCTTGGCATCCAGATGACTTTACCTACATGTAAATAGCCCATATTGTTATATGGAGGTGATGTTGTTTTCGTTTGTGGAAACGCCCACCGTATGAACATGTTTTAACAAACCATTTCAGTTTTTAACAACAAATCGGTGAAAATTCACATCACTCTCGTTTGAACAGTCGTCCTCCTGTCCTGACGCAATTATTCTGGTGAATCCACACCAAAGGGCGGGACCCGCTGGGACTTGAGAATTCAGCTGCCTCCAACGTACGCTGGTGGAGTAGTGGTAACGCGTTCTCCTCGCATGTCACGTGTCCAGAGTTCAAACCCCGGACACGAGCATCGCATATGCACTGCTGATGATCTCAAATAAGAGCGAAACTCGAGTCCAGTGCTTCCCTTTGGTGTGGACTGACCGGAATAATTACGCCAGAACAGGAGAGCGGCTGTTCAAACGAGAGTGACGCGAATGTGAACAATACACACCCCGCAAACCCCACAACATAAATCGGCAAACCGATAGTTTGGTGAAGTGACAATCTATGCTCATAAAAACAACAACCACGGCCCTACTTAGACTGGAAAAGTAGTATAATAGCATACGCTGGTCACAGTTCTGCAGTCTTATCTCAGAGGGATTCTCAAATTAACGGCTGAGTTCAAACTTGCAGGTGGTTTACTCGTGAACCTTCCTAGATTTAAAAAATATCATTGCTGATTTCAGCGGACTTTGGTGCATGGAGTTTGACTGTTTGTTTGGCTGTAAGTTGCACACCCTCGTGCACATACACGTATATGGTCAGACATCATCGAAGTGGCGCATCCGTACCAGTGTAACGGTGTATAACAAAGATGGAGCCTGCGAGTAAAGTCTGTCTGCAGTTCAAAGCTGCTCACCGACGGTCGAATTGGAGAGTATAAGGAGTGTATTTGTTCACTAACGTCGAATTGTCAAACGATATCCGGTAAAGCCCAGAAATATGTTTGAGTTCCTCAAACTCCGTGCAAATGAGATCTTTTCTTGTACCTGATTGTTTGCAGCCGCTTCGTTCGTGTTGCGTACTTCCGGGCCGTGGTTTGTAGAGCAGCTTTCACCAACCTTGTGTGTAGTGTTTCCATGCCACAAAATGTCCTGCGATATCTCGAATATAGTCCCAGCGGTTCTCGTGTGGCCCATTCAGATGAAGACTACCATAAACAGGAGATTCCGCTGGTGTCCAGGTGGGTCATCTCTAAAAACCACATAAGTTTGCAAGTCAGTGCATTTGAATAGATGATTTTTCGCTCTCCGCTTTCCGTGGCCCATAACATCACGCATACTCCACCCCGTTTAGGCAAGATTGAAGCAAAAAACAAAGCCAAGTTGCATGAAACGACCAGTATTCTACTGAATGACTCCAGTAGAGACTAAAGCACCCCACCTATCCCACGGCCTTCTTTATGGTGATCTGCTCTTTGACAGAACCATCTTACCGTGCAAACCATTCGCTATTCGTTCTTCAATAAAGCGCCCGCGCCTCTGATGTGACTGAATTTTCTGAACTTATCTGAGATACAGTCGTGTAACAAAATGTGCAGAGTGTCTGTGTTTTCATGCTTACGTTAAATTGCCAGGCAACTAGATCTGATTGAATGAATGGCGAAGGATATTTGGGGGGTGGGGCAATCCCCTGCAACTGTTCTGTTTTTATATTTGTGATGTACTACCCTATTTTATTTGATAACGGTAACTACGCCATACTACAGAACCAGTAGTCGAACCAGTAGTCGTTATCGATGTGGAACGTCCCCGTAAAAGCATTACTTTTCTCCTCATCTGCCCACTCAATATGGTACTTAGAATCTTTTTTTCTTCAAAAGCAGCTCTGACCAATGCTTCTCTCCAAGACTTCGAGACAATTGATACAGCTGTTATGTACTTAATGGACGGAAGGAAGAGTGAATTCTGGGCAGTCTTCAGGTGTTATTTGCTGTTCATTAGTGAACGACACCCCAAATTTGTGAACCTATGCAAGATATGTAATAACTGGTAAAGAAAAAACGCGTGCTCATAGTAAAGAGTACTGACCGTTGTTATTCGAAAATAACTGCGAACGGTAAGGGCTAAGTTTATTTTGGTCATTTTCTCCTACCAACTCCATGTTTTATTTTGTCTTCTGAGATACAGCCACATATGAATCCAGAATGCGCAGAACCACCACGGTTAAAATTGTTTTCGTAACCAAAGAGAACGTGACTTTGTCAGGTCCCAAAATCATGCACCCTTGGAGGGACTACTGCAGATTGAGCAACTTGGGTTGATCAGCCATGTTTTCGGGCGGTTAAAAAGTTCAGAGCAAAAGCATCGCTAGTGTTCACATTTTTTGTGATAACGCCGAAGTAGCATTAAAAATTTTAGCGTAAAATTATGCATCGTTTGCTAGCTGGCCACTATGTGTATTTTTTCCACAACCCGATAAAATGACCAACGGTTAATCACGTCACCTGCAACCAGAAGATTAGGCATACACACAAGTACACGGATGTGTACAAGAGCGTTGTAGCAAGCTGGATCAATATGATCCGATCTAAGCCAATCAACGATCGACGTAGGACAGATTAAAAATCGATTGTTAGGCAAGCAAGCGGACGTGTGTGTGCGCTCGCGCTTTCATGACCACTACACCCACCACACCAGCAGTCCGAGTGTGTGGCGCAACATACATCTAATCTGGTTTGCGTTCAAGCCCTAACAATGACCGTACAAAGAAGTTAAGTATTCAGTCAACTCAAAGTTGGCTCAATATTTACATTAATTCCAATTAGAGTGATTAGTTGGGAGTATAGGCAGGTCTTGCCACTAAAGCGCAAAAGAAAAAAATATCAATCAAGTCGTATTTAATGTTTTCCTCCATAGAAGGATAACTTTTGACTGCGAAATTCAAGCAAAATGCAATAGTCATGAGAACGAAGAAGGTAGCGAACAAAGCTTGCTTTCTGTGATTGTTCATCTTGGCTAATACATCACAAATTTACATGGTAGAAGAAATCACGTGGAAAAGATTAAGATCGGGGCTACATACACTTTAGAGAAATAGAAGTCAAAGGAAGGGGGTTGGGTGAGGGGTAGGTCAATCGGTCACGGAGTCAAGTAAGTGACGTCAATGTCAGACAGACTTGTGAGACCAGATGTTTCGTAGGCCAGTTCAGTTCAGAGGTCGCACAAGTTTCTTTTGGATGCAAAGTTGTGGATCCAGCAGTCGGATTCCTATCACCTCTGCGATCGATAGTAGTCTGGATCGTACCAGTCGTGATCCGTTTTAGAGGTACCCGGTATATGATGGTGAAGGCTTGCTCCTTGTCTATGATATGACAGGTTTCGGGCAAGTGTGCTGCAATCGCGCTTGAGCCTGGTTTCTGTCCATTAGCACTCAGAGACACGGGATTGTGTTTTCGTATTCTGTCCGGCAAGTGCCTTGTCGTACGACCAACGTATGATGCTCGGCACGAGCATACGAATGAGTACACACAAAAGCTGGTGGTAGAACGTGGCAATTTGTCTTTCAAGCAGAATCTGATAGTGCGGCTGGAGTTGAAGCTCAAACATAGATTAGCGGCCAAGTATGTCGTATCAACGGAGTTTCTAAGCCTTCTGGTGATTAGTTCAGCAATCGATCACCTTTGAATGGAAGCCTCATGTATACGGGCTTCTTTCTAACAGAAAATTCCGTAGGTTTGGGTTTAACGGCTTCCATAGTCTTCAGTACGAACCTTTCAGGATATCCGTTCTGCACGAATGTGTGTCCCAAGAACTTTAGTTCCTCTTCTAAGCATTCGGGTGAGCATATCTTCATTGCTCTCTCGGTCAGGCATTTAATTAGGTTGGGTTTTTGTTGCAATGCAATAGACAGCATTCAAAGGTTAGTGGTATGCTTTACATAATAGGCCGAACGCAACTGCGGGCTTCTTGAATTGACGCCCTGTTTAAATAAGTTGGGACTAGGATTTTCTCCCAGAAGTATAAATGTGATCGCACAATTCCAAAAGAATGATATCTCATAAGGTACCCAAACCCGTAAAAGTAACCCAAAAAACAATCGCCCTCTAATCAGAGTAGCTTCAGTGGTCACTTTACTCAACTTGTGATAGTTGTATTCAGCAACTCACAGCTAACCAGAATATCATTTAATGATTATAACTAAATTACAAAACATATAGAATGTATTAAAGTGTATACAAAACTAGGTTTGGAGGGCTCTAATGGTGCCGGAGCCGTAGCTTTAAAAACAAACCTTTTGAACGTTTCGGTGTCAGTACGGTCCACAAAATCAGTTAGTGATAATGGAGTCCCTAAGAAGATGGGTCTTTTGTGTCTGGAAAAAGGAGAGAATTTCTTAAGAGGTGACCAGGGACGACATGGAACAGCACAGCAGTTCGCTCAGTAGGTTCCTTTTCAACATGCGTCGAAAGCCATACTTCCAGAATATCTTAGCAAGAATTTCGATCCTCCATTCTAGGTTTTGCAGTGAATAAATGCTGTCGTGTCCACGTCATTATTTGAAATTGCCCCTTTTCAGTCCAGCTTGTTGAGAACAGGGGTTGGTGGTGCGTTAACTGCCCTGCCAGTGTGAGTTTCTTGTGCACAATCAACTGCAGTTTACACGTCATGGGTTTATGTGTGGCGGGATGTGGGCCACAAGTATGGAAACATTCAAGCTGCCTTGCCGAGGTCGAAAGCACCGAATCTGAAGGAGCACACAACACTGCTCACTTACGGCATATCCGCACAGTTCCATATGCTACATTGTAGTCGGTGGCGTTGCAACCTAGATTCAAGGTTGCATGAATTACGCCAACTTGCGTACAAGGTACCATGAAGCCGAGGAGATGTGCTGGTGTGGCCTTGTTAGTCGCCCTGTCTTCACCGCAAATCAGGGCTAGCTCCAGACTTTAACGTCCACTAGATTCGGAACATCGGGGTTGTTTGATGATAGAACCGAGTGCTCAGTGGGGTAACACTTAATCAGATACCAGGTGACGACCAGGTGTGCTACCGACAGTTTGGGATATGTTAGTTAAACCTAAATACCGCAGTTCAAAGCGGGTAGCGTTCAACAAGTGACATTTAGTGGAAAGTTCCTGGCAGACAGCAAATGACGTCAGGCCAACAATGTGCATCTGAACATTTTAGCATGGTTCCAATGGTCTCCCAGCTTGATTCTTGTATACAGCAAGACACGTAGCCACTATAGCTAGGGTGCTTGCTGTCCCTTCGTGGATACAGCTATCTGCATTCCACGTACTGTGTTGACTGACGTTGCAACATGCTGGCTAGTGTAAGCTGGAGGGAAGCTATCGGACCAACGCTTCCTTGCTCTGGCAGCATTCTCAAACCTTGTGCCTTGATTCTGTCTGTAAAGTGTGAACGTCGGTATTTCTGACAGTTAGCCTAGAATCTTAGTGGTGCTTGCCTAGTGTCTCTAACACATTTATTTGCCCATATCTTCATAAGGGCAAACCATTCTGTTGGGTTTTATCGTCCCTAACCAGTGGATTTCACTAGAGATGTGATTTTGCTAGTCAAGACGACAAAAAATATAGTTCGACTTGCCAAAAACTGTTTGCTGCATGTTTCCTCTGCCAACAGAAGGCGTTTCCCATTCTAAATCGGACCGATCAACAAGCATATATTAAGTTCATTTACCAGTGTTAAAATTTTAGCATAATCCTGCTAAGATGAGATTTAATTTGATTGAAGTGTCCTAAAAATCGTACTTCAGAGATATATAAGGTTTGACAGGATGCCATGGGAGCTACCCATATCCCAACCCAATTTTTGTGTAACGCGTTCAAGTTTCATACAAGTTTCTACTGTACACGAAATGATCAGCCAGCTTAGCGACCTTAATCGCCTGTTAAATAAAGCGAACAAGCAATCCAACACCTGCTTGTGAAATATGTTGGCCTAACCACAATGAATTTGTCGCAAAGCATCAGGGAAAGCTGCGCAGTGTAGCTCGTGAGCGGTAGCATAAATACTGTCACATGTTATTGTCTCTTACTTAGTGAAAACAAATGTCATACGGACACAAAACCATCTACACGTTTCTTTCAGTCAGTCAAAACTTATGACGAGGATGGTATATTGTTGAAGGGAACATCGGTTGCAATCAGGACAAGCATCCGACTTTGGTGTTCACGATCAACACGTCCAATGGCTTCGTCTGACCTGACCGGGAATCCAGAACGATCGACTTGATGTAGTCGTCGATGTAGCCACTTACTCAATCCATGAGTCGTTTACTGTTTCAACTGTTTTGTAAATCGCGCGGACGTTTCAATGTGTATTCGCCATTTATAACTGAATAGCTCAAAAGATATTCCAAAAACATTTGTTTTTCAACCTAGATCTAGGTCATGAACGCATAAATTTCTCTTACTTACTACAGTACTTGTGCAGAGCTGGAGGTACCGATAACGCACCACTTGAGAGTGACACGTACATAAATGAGCTTGTCTGACAGAGGATGTGGATGCAGAGAGGATGGTTACATTTCATGCAAAAGTCAGGTAATACTGTGGCGACAGCTTTAAAAACACCTCCCGAAAATACTGAAGCCATGAACTCGAGGTAGGTTCATGGTTAAGGCGTCAGCTTACGGACCGGAAGGTCCACGGTTCAAACCTAACTTTAGCCTTTCGGCTGCTCTTGTCTAGGCTTGGGCAACCTGTCAGTATTCCAGCCCTAGTGCCTCTTCCATTGGCGCTGCAGCTAGGCACCGAAAGATTAAACGACTATCAGCGCCGACAGAACCACCACAAAAATGTGTGGGTATGTAGCAACAGAACAGTCGAGATGTGTAGCTGTCCACCGTGTCACGTTTGAAGTCAGTTATTTGAGTTCCCACTGTGACTCACCAGGTCCCAGAAACCTTTGTTGTACGGCAATGGTGGCTTTCATGCTTTCGCCAACTCCAGTGAAATGACCAATCACAAAGTACGGAAGTTTGAAAAAATCTGCGGATGGCTTTGTAGCGCATGTGCCGGAAGCATACAAACAATCTGCCTGCAATCTTCTCACAATGCTTTTGGCCCAAAAAGGGTAGAAAATGGCTTTAATGACCTCAGTTTTAGACAGTTCATTGTGTGACTTTTGGTCCATTAGAATATTCTCAAAATTTCAACCATACAAGTGATTGCTTATCCGTGTTCGGAATGTGGTGCTGAGACCCAACCAGTCGTATAGCTCAAAGAACGGAATGATCCATGAGACTCAAAGGTATGAAGATACCGGCGACGAATGAATTATTCACAAAGTTTTCGGTACATTTGGGCCTGTAAAACATGGCTACGCATTCGTTTATGTTGCAACTCTCAACAGCTCATCCTACGTGATCTCTAAGTGGGTCAGGAAATGAGATATCTGCTTGACTGCTCATCAACTTGACTACCGTGTTACCACGTCCACTCAGAAGTCCCAATGTATTCACAATAGATCCTGACGTCTGAGCAATCGGTGTAGTCTACTAGACAAGAGTGTTATCTGAAAACCGTATGAAGCTGAAGTACAGCTAGAACCCGCTCGTTGACGATCAAAAGACAGGTTAGGAGACTAGGCACTCAAAATACTCCCCGTGAGCAAAACTACTGTTGAAACAAATGATTGACAAAAAGTCCGTACATGTTCTGAATTACTGGCCAATTTCAGATAGATAGATAGATAAATAGATAAATAGATAAATAGATAGATAGATAGATAGACAGATAGATAGATAGATAGATAGATAGATAAACATTTATTTATTTATTTATTTATTTATTTATTTATTTATTTATTTATTTATTTATTTATTTATTTATTTATTTATTTATTTATTTATTTATTTATTTATTTATTTATTTATTTATTTATTTATTTATTTATTTATTTATTTATTTATTTATTTATTTATTTATTTATTTATTTATTTATTTATTTATTTATTTATTTATTTATTTATTTATTTATTTATTTATTTATTTATTGGTTGATTGATTGGTTGATTGATTTTATTGATTACTGACTGATTGATTGATTGATTGATATTACGTTTCGAGTGTTCCCAGATCGACGGTTTTGCTACACAGACTAATTCCTACAGTTGACAGAAACCTTAGGAATTCGACAAGTTCACAGACTGTTACTGGAGTATTCCAAAACGGCGTTGAATGGACTCGATAAACACCAGCGTGATTGAGGACCGTTGCAGTTAATTCAAACCCAGAAAGCAAACTAGAATTCATGGAATGATGGGCTGTGCACAGGGTCAACCAAAGACCAAAAAATTATCATTAAAGTGAAGCATGAGAAGGAAGATTCTGTTATAATTTGCGCAGTTCGAAAAATCTGCCTTTGGAGGAATGACCTGCTTGAAGCTGTCTACTTTTGTGAATACCTCTTATCAAAATTGAAATTTGTGAAATTCTCAACTACATAACTCGAGCGGTGATTACCCGGAAAGCATTTCTCAAGATTAAAACTTCGGATCTGATTCCAAGGTGTTTTGAAGACATCATGCAAGTTGTATGTATACAGGGATCAATTGATTACTTCACTGAGAGCTTTGTGCGATTCTGCCGGGCAACATAGCTTTTACCCTTGAAACAGTTAAGAGAAGGCGTGCTCGTCGGATGCCTCGATCGGTCGTTCCAGCCTGCGCTATGATTTGATTCCACGGAGTAACAGTTGGCTGGGCTATAACACTTGAGGCTTTGCCTTGGCAAAATGTGTATCCATTTGCACTGCTGAGTATAAAAACCACATCCACTGGTCTTTCAAGCAATGGGGCGGAGTGTACTCGGATATCCAGATGCCTTAACCAGCTTGGCTGCCTAACTGGGTCGACGGAGCATGAATACTTTGTTCAAACACATGTCATCCTGATACTTTCTCACTGCCCCAGCACTATTTTTCATTAGCATTTACTCGCTGAAACGTTCAAGGTCATCGAATTCAACTCCGACACGTATGCCGCCCATTTCAGGGGCAGTGTGGATAATTAACCACAAAATACAGTGTAAGTTTGCTTTACGTTGTAACTGTATCTAATAGGGCATGGCCATTAGAGGTCAAGCGCAAGACGAGGAACGCGTTGTAATCGGGGTTGGAACAAACCATCTTTTCAAGGCCCTCACTTCAAACACACGAACAACCTGGCGTGACCAGATCGCACGTGACATCCAGTGAAGCAGTCGGCTAAAATAAATGGCCAAATGCATGTGGAAAAAACGTAAAAACGTGCAGCTTACTTCCATGCACATAGAGGTTGGCCCATGTTGCACGCTTTATTGGACACGGTATGTGTTGCCTAGCGCGACATGATGGTGCCGAGCCATTCGGGGAACAGTCGTACAGCCAATAGACCTAAATCTTGCACATACTTTAGACACTTGGGCGCATGTGTATACCGACGGTTAACAACATGTGCATTCTCCCCGACGAGTAGGTTAGAGACCACGTTAAGTAATTTCCGTGAAGTAACTTTGTCGCAAATTCTACTTTCATGCACACACGTGTTGAGGCTATTCGATCACCCTATACAGGATAATAGCACTTTTTAGCTGATCATTTTGTTCGGATATTACCTGTCATTGAAGGCTTTTGTTAGCCACTCTATTTATCATTATCTCACGGGGATACCTAGGATTATGACCATCACTAGAAATCTAATAATAATACGGAAGATACATATGAAGTTGTGCGTTCTGAAGGTCAATAGTAATGAATCAGTGGGAATACCTTGAGACCTCGATTTTTCATTAAATAGCTTTATTGGACTATCCGTCACTAAATCATTGTCTCTTGTAAAATTCTGCCGGAAGTGAGGCTTTCGGTGGATGAATGCAGTTCAAGCCAGGTCTTTATTTATACTAGATCGTCTGTACGTTGTTAGTTAAGTCCCAAATTCCCCTTGGATGTGGCACATCACAGTACAACGAGTCTTAACGGCCTTTGTGTTTCGAGTGCATGCTTTCAACGGTCTTTCCTAGACGTTCGTTGCTTTACTTTGCTCAATGAGCTCTTCAAAAAACGCATCTACCTCATTTGTTTGCCATTTTCACACCTACTTTCGTAATCTCAGGAATTTACGAGTTCTCAGTAGCCGGTGCACTGAGGAGCTCTACGGCCTTGACTTGATGCAATCTACAACAAGTTCACGGTGTTGGCATTTTCCACACATTTTAACGGTAAATTGTGAAAACTGCCTTCTTCACCCCTCTGAAGGACGTTATCAGTAAAGGCCTCCGGACCACCGCCACACTCAAATATCAATATTGTTACGAACATTGCAATTACATTTGATTTACTAGTTACCTCTTTGTTCTACATCCGTGCGGGCGCTTACAGATAAGATAAAAGCTCAACCTGCCCTTCACAACAAGGAAAATACCATTGTGAGTTCCATGGAAATCTCTTCACCACTCACAAAATGAAAGCATGTAGCTGAAACCCAAACAGCTCTATCACTCTCATGAATGTGTGATCACATAATAATAACGTATTCGTAAAGGAAACTACTCACAGTGTTGCTGGAAACTCTTCGACAGCCCACGACCGGTTTCACCCTTCTTGGGGCTCACCAGGTAGGCGCAGTCCCCGAGTTTCCGTCAACCTTATGTTCTACTTGAACCCAGATTGGACTGTTTTCGAGAAGTACACTCATTCGCTAATCAATTTGGTTTCCACGAGAGACTCAACTGAATCTCTAGTTTATGGTATTCTACAACTGAATATGCTGCACACATGCCGCCTTATGTTTCAGTTGGCATGAATATCATAAGCGAGAGATTCATTTAAGTCTCTCGTGAAGACCGAATTGATTTTCAAATGAGTGTATTTCTCGAGTAAGGTATTCGCTTTTGATTAGTGATAGTGAGAGCTAATTACATTGCTGTTTGGCAACTTTTGGCCAAACCATTAAGTGTTTACCCACCAAACGGAGGGTTACGAGTTCCAAACTCTTTGAGTTTCTGGAGCTGCGCACTGCGGCTAATTTCCAACAAGGATGAAATAGCTGTACAGTGCTCCTCGGCCTTTCAGCATAGAAGAGCCTCACTGACAAGATGAAAGCTCTGCTGAAAATTACCAAATCTCCTCACATCGCCATCAAACATACCTAATCAACCGCACCCCGATTAGTAGACAGTGAGAAATGTGAAGCGTTCAGGGCATGGTTGCCTGTCTTTGCGACCCAAAAACGCAGTTCTGGTCACAGAAAACAAACAACATTCTGTTCATAAGTCCACTTAACAGTCTATTGTGATTATACTTTTGTGCTTTTCCCAAAGTCAAGGGACGGCAGCTCCATACGCTGTCTTCTCAAATGAAATGACCAGTAGGAGTCTGCTCTGATCTTTTGAAAACGACAATGGGTAGAACTCTTTATTGAAAAACGTTTTAGAACATCTAGTCTGTCAGCACAAGGCTGAATCGAAGGTTTCAAATCCTTGATGCTTTATGGCTGATATCTGAATTTCCCTAGAAATTGGCGAATACGGCTTTGTAGACGAGAAATTTATAATTTGCAGAAATACCGAGCTTCAGTTGCAGGTCGAGTGGTCTGCACCCAAATATCACCTCTAAAGTGGACTCTGACGAGGGTGGAGATTGTAACATATACACTTGCTACGGACCCAACAACATCCGATAAATTCCCTCGATTGTGCCTTCCAGGAGACGTTACATGATCTTGACTTTCACAATCATATATCATGCAACACGCGGTATAGAGGATCAGATACACCTTCCATTCTGAACCTCATCATAATAAGCGAAGAGAACGTTGTGGAAAACATCGCATATGAAAGTCTATTAGGATCGAGTGATCACGTCGTTCTCATTTTTGATTATGTTTGTTCGGCGGTGAGACCTAATGATGAGCTTAAAATGATCAGGAAAGGGAACACGAAAGCACTGTCGAATACCCTGAGTCATTGTACGGACTGGTATTCAGAAGGTCCAGACGTCCACCAGCAATGGTCTAGCTTCATGGGGAACTTAGTCAATAAAATACGTTTGCATTCCCACTTCGTTCCAAAGAATACTCAGATGGGATTCGATTTTAAGTTACGAAGCAGACCCGAAAATGGATTCTGGAGCGAAATGCAGCCTGGGCTGAATACCGACGTCACCGAACAACAACATCATGGGAAAAATATCGGTTACTAAGAAATAGAGTCAACACGCTGGTCGTGAACGACAAAAAGTATTACCAGCTAATGCTTTTAGAGAAAATGGAAAAAAATTCGAAGCTTCTCTATTGGATCATTAATAATAAGGCGTCTGTGAAACCGGGTATTTCACCTCTGCATACCCCTAATGGACTGACGGCCACTGCGTCAGCTGCAGCTGAAGAACTGGCGGAGTTCTATTCCACTGTTTACTGTCAGAAGGAATA
>NW_008751702.1:2093865-2094314 GCF_000715545.1 Opisthorchis viverrini | reverse complement strand
TAATTGTGACTCCAAAATGTGTACTCCGAACGTTACTTGAAATAAATCACAGAAAATCTCCCAGTGCCGATCAGATAACACCATTTATCCTCAAGTAGTGTGCTCATTCCCTATGCACACCTCTCGCTGAGCTATTCAGTTCGTCCCTAAATAACGGTGGGGTTCCCAACGACTGGAAGAAGGGCGTTATCACTCCCATATCGTTCGGTCGTGTCAAACTACCGGCCGGTGATCTCTAAAGTGCTTGAGCATCTGGTGGCAAACAAAATCATTAAACACTTAGAGGAAAACGGATTGCTTTCGGATGCCCAGCATGATTTCAGAAAAAACAGATCTTGTCTGTCCAGTCTCCTCATTACCTTAGACGACTGGACGCAAGCTGTGGACAATGGAAATCCCGCTCACGCATGCTATCTAGACATCTCCAAGGCATTTGATCGCGTGAACCA
>NW_008751702.1:2059078-2093154 GCF_000715545.1 Opisthorchis viverrini | reverse complement strand
AACTCCCTATCTCCCAATGTTGTATATTAGCCGAGTTTAACCATTTTCAAGAACAATTTAGATGCATATTTTATGTCCAAACCGAATCTGGAACTGTTTAACTCCATGTGATACTCAGCAAACATTACGCATATTTTTGCGTCCCTTTGTGTATATACGTTCACCCTATGGTCGCTGTAAAGTTAACTGCTTTTTAAACCATTAAACCTTGAATTATCCTGAATTGAATTACTCACCTGCATACCGATTTGGTTTGGCAAGTGATTCACCTGGAAGGTTGAATTCCTCGCTTATGGTCTTACTTTTTCTAATGGTTTGATAATGAGCAAGGTTCAACACAAACCTTCCTTAGGCAAGCATTTCCACTCCAACATCTTTGTAGCAATTAACTATCAACGGACATGAGAACGAAGAAGGTAGCGAACAAAGCTTGTTTTCTGTGATTATTCCTCTTGGCTAATACATCACAAATTTATATGGCAGCAGAAATCGCGTGGAAAAGGTTAAGATCGAAGCTACATACACTCTAGCGAAACAAATCAAAGGAAGGGGGGTTGAATTAGGGTAACGTCAATCGGTCACGGAATCATGTAAGTGACGTTAATGTCAGACAGACATGTGGGACCGGATGTTCCGTAAGCCAGTTCGAGTTCATAGGTCACTTAAGTTTCTTTTGGATGCGAAATTGTCTGAAGCCCCGATCTTAACCTTTTCTACGTGATTTCTGCTACCATATAAATTTGTGATGTATTAGCCAAGACGGACAGTCAGAGAAAACAAGCTTTGTTCGCTACCTTCTTCGTTCTCATGTATGACGACTGGTTTCGGGCAAATATGATGCAGTCGCACTTGAGCCTGGTTTCTTCCCACTACTACGCAGAGATACCGGATTGTGTTCTCGCGTTCTGTCCGATCTCAGAGGCGATTGGAATCCGACTGCTGGATCCGCAACTTTGCATCCAAAAGAAACCTGTGTAACTTTTGAAATTGAACTGGCCCACGAAACATCCGGTCCCACAAGTCTGTCTGACATTGACGTCACTTACCTGATTCCGTGACCCATTGAGCTATCCCTCATCCTGATGTATTAACCAAGAAGAACAGTCACAGAAAACAAGCTTTGTTCGCTACCTTCCTCGATCTCATGGCTACCACGGGTATATTCAGCCAGTTATCAACGGACGCTTGTGTGTGCGGGTTAATTACATGAGCATGTCGAATCTGTCGTGCCAGGACGTCTCATCGAGAATCCTTATCTCCGTGTGTATACTCTTGGGCAAACGGGTACTTCAAAACGTTCATAACGTCATCACTGCCAAATTTCAGAGAACTCGGGATTTCTACGCCAAAATACAAATTTTATATATAGCTGGCATTTAGAAACGAAGAATCGAATAATTCGTCTTCTCCCTAAAGGTGGTGCAGCGTGCCTTTCTCAAAGTCGATCTGTTGGGTTTGTCAAAAACTGTACGAATCAAGTTTCCGTGAAGAGTAACCTTCAACCGACACCTCATAGTGCTTATACATGTATGAATTTACGTGTGGAATCATGTAAGAACAACTGGGGTACCCTCCACAATGGCTCTTTAGGTCAGTTACTAGACCTGCCAGCTCTTCCATTGCAAAGCATACTTTGGATACTGCTGTAGAGGAAGATGTTGGTAGCTCAGGTAGCGTGGATGGTCGTTAGTTTGTTCGCTGAGCTGGGCATTTTGTTTGCTAAATTTCATTACCAATCGAGGTGACATCATCAGTGCGTTGTTATGGAACGTAGTGGAGCTTGGTGGTGGGTTGGCGGTTGGCAAACACCGACCCAACTCGGCGAACAAACCAACGAATTTGGCCACTATTTGGGCGAACCGGACTAGTTCCATCTATTTGGTCGTCAGACCACCAGTTCACACCTACGCTGAGCAGAGGTTGTGGCGACTAGACGTCCAAACCTGTGTTTGTAGAAAGAAAAGGCTTCCTTCGCTATTGTGGACAAATGACTGGCCTACCAGTCAATTCTTCACCCTCTTATTCCCAGATTTGACCTGACCCCGCGTGACCCGAACCATTCTTTGTCACACTCCGAACCCTAATGGCTACACTTATCTAGTACTGAATTCAGTCAACTGGAAAAGGTTAAAAGCCGATTGATAAGTCATCGTTAGAGAAGGACTTCGTAAACAATCGGTAGTTTTCTCTGACCAACCTTACGTCTAGCTGCACGCTGACTAAAAGCCTAATTTTCAGCTTCCGACCTTCACATCCGAGCTCTCGGACAGATAAGAGTCACATGATACTGGTCATAGCGAGCTTTAGCCGAAATATTTCTCAAAACCAGAACATTCTTTCGAACTGGATGAAATCTAGTCTGACATATTAGTGTCCGGAATTTCGCTTTATTCTCCCCACTGCATTGGGGAGAATCTAGATCCATGACACAGCTTTGTATTGTTCGAATGCTCGTTCCAGATGTTCCAGGACAGCATTAATGAAGCAGCTGTGCAGCGATTCTCGTTTTTTCCGCCGGGAGAATTCGAAAAAACGGTCTAACCAGATCTATTTTTGTATATTCAAAAACCGACATGCTCTATGCGCACGCCTTATCACTGTGGCCAGCAACGAGCGAATTCAGTTCCGGGTAAATGATATTCACATGGGCACTGTTCTGTTGGATACATATAATCTCCGATACCTATATGATATCTGTGATTAACAATACAACCGGTTTCTATCCATCGCACGCTCAACGTGATTTACTGCGCTTTATACCGAGTGCGTCGTGGGTGCGCAAGTCACGTTATTTATGGTGACTGAATTACGTCCGCCACTGTTACACCGCGTGCATTGTGGCTTTTGTCTACGATTGTATTCGGGTGCCGGTACACCAGACAGGTGCGCCAAATTGTTCGCTTATTTACTAATCACACACGAATCTGTCGGAATGCGTTACATTGACACCAGTCAACGTAATGATGCGTTTTGAAGGCATAGAATAGTAAACTGGCATACCCTAGTGATCATTCGACGTCATCATGAGAAGAACATGCACAAATGAACACGTCTGTACCGCACGACACTGATGTCCATACCATTATGATAACTTCAGTGGTTAGCTTTCGTCGTGGAGGTTAGCTGATGTTGTTTTTTCTTGTCTTATCACATCGATGCTTATCGGTTGCAATCATTGTTACAAAAATGATAATGTAAGTTTGAATTTTTCGCGTGTGCATGTTCTTTTCGTGATGGCATCGGATGAGCACTAGAGAATGTCACTTTGCTCATTCATGCCTCGCATACCAGATGTTAAAATCCTTGCGCGGCTACAGGATATGCACTGCTGATGCGGAACTCGAGTTCAGTGCTCCACCCCTTGGTGAGGACTCACCAGAATTGCCTTGTTATTCAGTCTTCAACTTTGTGCTTCTCATGGAATGTAATGGCTATAAGCCACCTCCGTGTTGGTGCAGAGACCATGTCCGGGAGCTGGATATTCCATGAACAAACAACGTCTATGGTTAAGGTAATTGTGTCGACTACTGATCCATAGGATGGGACTACGAATGCCCATCATTCACACTCGCTTTAGGAGGTTTTTATGCATCAAAGGACAGTTTTTTTCAAAGAATCGAAACGAAGAAAGAACGAGGTCGCCGAGCAGCGTTCGGCATGTGAGCTAGTAGAGTTTGGGTGCCTTTACTCAAACTCCTTTAATAAGCTTCGTGACCCTCCTTATTGTTCTGGTAGCCAGCCTCTGAGCCTGGTCTTGTAAAGAAACCCACAGGAGTCTCTAGCACAGTTCCTTCTGTTGACCCAAGAGTGCGATGGACAAGTTTGTTAGCGGTCCGTTGGCACTTTGTTGAGGTAACAAGATCGTGTTGAATGGACATAGTGTCCTTTCGTTTCACAAGAGCTTGGTGGAAAAATCGGTGGTTTCAAATTGGGCAACGTTTCGCTTTTGACACAAAAGCTTGAGCAGGCCAAGTGAGCAGGCCACCAAGTTGGCCACGTTTTAAGGCAGAAAGAGAACCAATCAGACGTCTTCACACTAGATCACTGTTGAGTGTCAATTAACAGCTCTTGTCGGTTAATGTGGTTGCCGAAATCCTGAATTGATGGGTTGGAGGAGTTTCTATTAGTTCCGATCGGCTCTTGTCCCTTCCACTTCAGGATACTTCAACTGGTGATTCACCGCGGATGCACCGATAAATTTTCCTTGCTCTTCGTGGGCTTGTGAGTGCTGAGACATCTTGGTTGTTGGGAGGGGAGGGAGGTGAGTAAGGTTAAGTGGAATTCATATGATGACTACTTCTCCATCTGATTATCGCACACCAAAATGTCTTAGCACAACCGACGCGAGACCGTTTTCCACGCGCTTGCCAGTTTCACGCCTTCTATTCTGTTAACACTGGAATGCTTGGTGATTTCTACCGTCTCGGCTATCAGTCTCTGTGACGTGGACCGAAGTTATCACCTCAAAACCTCATCATTTTCTACATCTATTTCGTGCCTGTGTCCAATGCACGGTCCGCAATTGCCGAGTCCTTCATAACGCTCGATATTCATCTGTGTTTCTCAGCGGTCTGCTTATTTTTCCGTTTTTCCCCCCTAATACCTAGGGACTATTGGTGCTTTGCAAAAGATCAGTTTTTAGGCCTGTGTATTCCTTCACGTTTATATCTGATTATGAAAATATGAGCAGGCTGTAAGCTGCGCTCATCCCAGTTGAAGCGAGTTACCTGATTACTGCTTGGCGTGTTTACCGGAAGTACATGATTTAAGGTGAATAGACTAGTTCCACCGTGGATTCACCCCAGCGAACAAAAAAACAATAAAACAAGAACTGTACCGTGAAAACCATTCATTTTGCTGTATAAAGAGTTTATCGCAATTGCCGATCCTTCATAACGCTCGATATTCATCTGTGTTTCTCGGCGGCTTGTTTATTTTCCTACTATTCTCTCCGATTTTGATGTGAAGTTCCCTGACCGTCTGTTCTCTATGGACCTTGGTGCAGCCGTTACACTCAATTTTGTAGACACATTCCCTGGTTCTGCTTGTCGGAATGCGATCCTTTAATTGCACCAGTGCAGAGCGCAGAGTGTTTCTCCTCTGGAAAGCTACTCTTATGTTATCCACGTTTAGAATTCATCGAATTACCTCCGAAGTCCCCGGTCTATATTGAATAACAGCGGTTCCGATCCATTCCCTGTTGGGTTACGCCACCGGTACCAACACCCTTTGCAACTGACGCCTAATCAAGTTAGCTGGATATGCACTACCCCGGAGTTCTTCTTTACCTCAGTTCGGGCCGCTGTCCAATCAGCTTCATCTGTCCACAGGGTCCTTACAAGCCTAAACATTGATGAGGCAATACTGGCGAATACCGACTTCGGATGGGCAGACGAAACGGCCCCAGTGTCGGTTGGCTTCTCGTACGATGTGGTCTTTAGTTTCGCCCCGACCCTATGTGTCATGCAGTCTAAAAAGGCCAGTTTACCCGAGATTGATCCTATCTCCATACTAAATTTGATGTGTTTGATGGTTGTAAAACCCAATAAACTTATCTTGTTTCATCACAACGAAAGTGTCATCCACATAACGCCAGAATATCTTGAGTGGGTGGGTGAATCCGGCTAGGGCTCTCTGTTCACTACCGGAATCAAAAGCTACCTGAAATCCCAATAAGTCCGAAGTTAGAAAAAAACGGAGGCTCATCACAGTCTTCACCGTAGGGTGGAGCACTGTTGTCCATCGACGACTTGCAAGCAGATTCCATGGGAGTTGTTTGGTTCTTCGACCAAACTTTATACTGTCAGCTGGCTTAAGACAAAACTGGTGGAAATCTAAAAGTGGTTTCTGAGTACACCCATTCGACTCCAACACCCTTTCAATGCCCAGCTACCGTGCCACCCGAAGGATGCATGGGGGCTGATATACTTTCAAGCTACCCAAGTCAAGTGGGTATGAGAATCCGGCTAGGGCTCTCTGTTCACTACCGGAATCAAAAGCTACCTGAAATCCCAATAAGTCCGAAGTTAGAAAAAAACGGAGGCTCATCACAGTCTTCACCGTAGGGTGGAGCACTGTTGTCCATCGACGACTTGCAAGCAGATTCCATGGGAGTTGTTTGGTTCTTCGACCAAACTTTATACTGTCAGCTGGCTTAAGACAAAACTGGTGGAAATCTAAAAGTGGTTTCTGAGTACACCCATTCGACTCCAACACCCTTTCAATGCCCAGCTACCGTGCCACCCGAAGGATGCATGGGGGCTGATATACTTTCAAGCTACCCAAGCCAAGACAGGAGCAGCCGAGAAGCCGAGACTAGGTTTGGAACACGGTCTTCGGGTTCGCGCCTTACTCTGAGATTTCCCGATTTCTTAATTTACCTATACATGGATATAACTTTCTTGCCGAAATTGTGTGCATGTTTTTTAGGGCCTCGTACAAAAGCTAGCTCGCATAAGCTATTCAGGCAACATCTCAATCGGTTGCATTGTTCGTGCGTTGTGTGAAACAGCCTCGTCGCCACATTACGCGGCTCCCAATCAGTGTTCTAGACAGTGAGACTCGCTGCGAAGTTCGTCCGATAGTCAACCGATTGTGGGTCGAAATTGGCTTCCAGGTGCTCCGACCTTGGGTTGGTGAACTGATCATCATTGTCGCAGGCCTGAGGACGCGCACGCACCGGAAGTCACGACAACTGCTCGACACAATGAGGTGCCGTAGTAACTATGTTGCGTTAGGCCAACCGCAACATGCAGTCCATCATCTTTGGTCAGCCACTCAATTTTGCACGGCTTAGTTGTACGTTCAGTCGACATAAGGCCGATGAGTCAATTGGTGTACACTGTCGTGTCACGTCCACCGGAAGAGACAGCCAGAGTGACTGAACCATGCCACCTTGCTGTTGAGGTCTGGCACGTACATCATGTGAAAAACACGGCCCGAACATTGAGTCACTCGCCAGAGCAACAGTGGAAATTGAAGATGGGTTTTCCACTCACAAGTGTGAAGAAGCCGCGAAAGAAGTGAGATACGACTTGTGTCAACTATGCTGAGACGACTTATTGATAGTATTGCTCGACCCAGTAATTTCCAGACGGAACTGTGCTGAAAGGTGCGGTGGTACAGGGAGTAGGCAACCTGGCCGGTGTCTAATTCAAGAAACATCAAGAGGCAAGGATTGAACTCAAAAAATGGAGGTGTAGGTTTTCTGAAGTTGTTGAGCCGATTAGCTGGAAGGCCAGTGTGTACCACAAAATATTTACACCCAAAACCAATAAACAAAAAGCCAAGCAAAGTTCATGACAAAGGTAACCGTTTGTTGGAAACGGAGGTCCAGTTGAGTCTTTGAAGCCTATAGATCCTTACAAAGCCGAATATCGATTTCCCGAAAAACTTTGTAGCAATCCGTCTTCCAGGTTAAAACAGCTGGATTTAAAGGCAGTAGCTTTTGCTCAAAGCATTGTGTTAGCTGCATATCACAGATTTTGCGGTTTTCTCCGCTGATAGATTCAGCGCCACATTTCAGGAGATGCAGTCCGTATACCTGATATCGTGACCGTCCAGGCTTGAAGATATCTACGTATCTCAAACAGCCGCATATTCTCGCTTTGAGAACAAATTTATGCGGTAAAGAAAATGATGTAAAGTTTACCCATGTCAATATGGTTTCCTATATCGGCATGCATCTGCTGTGTTCAGTTACCCAATATATTCTGAAGGTGGGTCTACACCAATACTGCAAAAACGTAGCCATACTGGTGAACTTAAGTGTGTTCTATCACTCGGTATAGAAAACACATCATTCCACCAATGAGGAGTGGGTCCCTGCTGAGAGTTTTCTGTTCACCGGAGCGCCGTTCTCCTGAATTCTCCTAAAAAAATGGTGCCCATCTAAGATTCGTTCCCTGACTTTGCCAGTTTTGCTATTTTCGGTTACTGAATACTGTCTATGCTTGTTGTGTTTGTGGCCTTCATTGTATGGTTCCCGAGGTAACAGGAAGGCGATTGAACTTCTATCGCATTAATTTTCCTGATCATAATGATACAAAGTGAGGAAATGTTATTCAGAACACTTTTACACACTCGGTTAATTGATTTAACCTTTCACTAGGGCTTCGTACCGAGATTCGAGCTTCTGGAAGCCTCCAGATAAAACTTACTTCTACCGACGTGATGAGGCATCTTGAATAACTGAAAATGGTAAACGCAGATACGGTAGTCTAAAGCAGCATACACCTAGAAACAAACTCTACTCAAGTATGGTGGGACTCGTCCTGCGTCCCTATCGACTTTTCAATCTTCGCATCCCAATTTTTCTTCAGTCTGATCGCCACTCTGCCATGATATTCGCTGATTCGCCAATCTGTTATATCTGGCTGCTGATCCGCACCAGTGCCTAGTGCCGGAAAAGAGACTCACAGAAGGGAACACAACAACTGTATTCCGAACGAGCGAGTGCGAGAGCGTGAGTGCGTGCGAGTGCAAAAATGCAACGGTCTCAATCTATTTATTGAAGGGATACTGTCTGAACTTGGTCCAATGCTGAAGCATGCGGTCTGACTTTGGTATGAGGCCGTGAGACGCTGGACATTGCGGGGGGCGTTGTCTGTCTGGTCAGCATCTAGCGGAGCTGAGAGTTTCAGTAGATTTTGGGCATTCCGTGATTGCTTTCTTGAATCTGACCTTCCTGATAATATCTACAAGAGCAACACATCAGTACCTCTAGACACAGTTATTTTTTATCCAATCTTATACAGCCACTACAATCTAATGATTTTCATGCTCCAGTCGGCAAGAGTCTTGACTCATTCACACAATTTTATGTTGATCCAAACCACTTCTTCTCCTTTCTATGTTTCACGGTCTATTCGTATCTGCAGTCCAAGCGGCCCACTTTAGATGTACTCATGACCATGAGGGGTGTGTGGTATACTCGTTTGTGAACTGCTCTCTCGCTCAACGGATTATAGGTTTGGTGACTCATTTTCCGAAGTTGCTCTGTACCGTTTCTGGAATCAACCTCTTGTTAAGGGCTAGCTTCCAGGTGGCGCGGCCAAAACAAATTAAACGAATTTCAATCTTGCGTTCCTCCTGTCCGTGCACAGACTGCCCTCACTCGTGTTGAACACCTATGGTGCAGACCTGGACAAAGCAGCTCAAACATGTGAGCCGAGAATCGTGGGAGTAGAGATGGAGCTGGCGTTAATCTATTACCGCCACCGGTGCATTTCCGAGATCGTGAGCAGAGTGAAATCAACTGACTCGATGCACCTTGGAGAAACTGGGTAGGAAAGTGGCGAACCTGATCAGGACAGTGATGAGTTAGGCCTGGAAATGACACAGTACAGCGCGTTTAATATGGTAGCTCTCTCTGCTCGTCCACATACAGTCAAAACCAGAACGCCGCGAATTGCGCGCCTCTGGAAAATAAGAACTGTCAGCACAGTTTGCAGGTCATCCAACCCACCCTGCATTTCTTCACTGCTATGTTCATGAAGGCACATTGACCGGCTTCATAAAAGGGACTTTCATTTCACATTGCTACTTGTGGCCTGTCCTCCGCACACCGTTACTCCGTACGGATTCGGTGCGAAAAGTGCAGTCATTTTCAATAAGAAGTGTCTGAGCACGCAATGCGTGCCTCAACAACCTTTAATCTGACAAGTTTTGTCTGATGCTTTTGTGATTCCTACCCACTACTCAGCACCGACCGTTTCGTCGCAGAGTTGCGGCAGCCACTTAACGCCTGGTGTACTGTGAACACAGAGGCGATGGAATGTTTTGACATATTTAAGGTTTCAACACATGGGACACCGGATTTAGGAAGCATAAAATAAAACTATCGTAGCAGTCGTTTTGTAGCAGCAGTCCTTTAAACCCATCGAAATTTGTTTTCGACGCCAAAAATGATGTAGCTAATCTTGGTGATCTAGCTCGTGTCCTGATTAAACATCCATGAATTCGGTTGGTCACCGTAAGTGCAAAGGCCCATGAAACTGCAAAGAAAAGTAGACGTATCATTCTGAAGTTTCAGCTTGGCACAGCAGATTCGGAAGGCCTGAAATGAGATTTGCACTTTGAAGGTGTAAAGGGCATACCAAAACAAAGGGTAGCTTTAGCTGTTACAGACTAACTATGTCATTCGCCTTATACCGAGTTCACAAATCTTGCTCCAAATGTGACTTCGATATGGAAGTTCAAGCTCACTGGGACGGTGCATTTTTTGACGGTGTCAGAGACGAAAGTGACCAAAAATGGGCCAAAGCCCAAAACCGACTAAACAAACGGTTACTGCACAAACATCTGGATACCCTGTTGCGAAGACTAACCAGAAGTATGGAAAATAAATGGCTCGAAGGGTGCACACAAGATTTGAGAACATGCTTTGTCGCTAGGAAAGGAGGTCAATGAAAGTTCTACTTCGTCGAAGCCATCTTGGTAGTCCCGGAATTCAGTAATGTATAATGAAGTCGGGCTTCACCATTGGCCGAAGTAAGACTAAGATAGAGCCACTTGCAGCAATCGTTTCTGATACCTATTTTTCCATGAAAATGCCATGACCGATCGGCTCCAGTTGGCTGGAAAATATCTGTTACCGAATTAACTTAAGCAAACTTGTCAAGGCACAACAAAAAGAATCATCGCCATCTTTGGATACTGTCCCTAACCGTTGCTCTGACTCTGCCATGATGACAACGACTCGAGCTCATCCAATTGAAAGAAAAACATTGGAGTAGAAGCAAATAGAACACTGGTTCTGCTTAACCGATCGTATCAATACGGATGGAAGCGCACGTCGAGCTGCTATTATTTCTTTTACGCAGATGCAGGATGTAAAATATGCAAAGTACGCACAAACTGGAGGGAGCGACATACTTGAACGAATAGATATGTAGAAAAGTGAGCTAGTATCGATTGATCAGGGCTAAAGCAACCGGATGACAATTCTGGACATATTTGTGAGTACGCGAGATCTTTTAAAAGTTCACACGGAGCACTCAGCACCTGAATCCCTCTGGTTTTACAGCAGTGACGTATAAAAATGGGTGATTCAGAATACTGCTCTACAGTGCACGATACATTTTCATCCCGGACCAACTGCAAAAGGAAAATCCTTTCTGAGAAGTACTGATCCCCAATGGCTACCTGGAACGCTTCTTTAAAACGCGTACATCGGCTGTGCTGCAAGGAACGCAGAATAAAATTGCACATTCCTTTCCCCAGTTTAAGGGTGACCGGTTGACGAACGGCTGCAAAAGCAGTCGGGACGTGGCATACTACTGATAAGGTTACTGAAATCTCTTCGGCAGCCCAATAACCGGCTTCGTTCTTTTTGATACCCCTCATATAGGCACAATCCCCGAGTTTCCGTCAACCGCATTTTCTGCTTGCATCCAAATTGAACAGACTTTGACGAAAACTGTCATATGCGCAAGAAATCGCCATACGTTGTTGTCTATTCGTAATATCTTCTCATAAGCTTCAAGAATAAATTGAGTTTCGGCTCCAAGGTGAGTATACAGAACTACAGTTTATCTGGATTACTAGGGATTCATTCTCCAAGGGTGTGGGTATTGTCCGCTAGATTGATTCGCAGCCCACTTAATCTATCACCTGTCCTGTAGTTGCGCTCGACTTCTGTTATGGCGCGTGACGGAACGCGAACCACAGCACATTCTTTAATAAATCACGCAGCTGCCTGTAAAAGGTCAGATGTCAACTCGTGAACGTATGTCGTCTGTTTGCAAGCACCTACCGCAAACTGGTCACTAAACTGATCTGAAGCCTTCATTGTGAGTGTCACTATATAGTGAGAACACAAACCCTTTGTTTAACAGTAAAGCTATGTTTATAGGACTTCATCAGTCAGTTCTGTTGCACAAAGGTTTTTGAGCACTGCATCTGATTTCTGTGGTCCAGATCACGTGACACCAGCCTGCATTACTGCATGTCTGTTCGTTTGAGTTTGTTGATGCCTCCATTTTATACATATTTTGCATGTTTTACGTCTTATAGCTGCGTGAGTATAAGAAATGTTAACATCCCTCGACGTATAGTTTGCATCCGTGTTGATGCAATAGGCTATTGTTCTGGTTATTCTACCCGCTGCTGTTGTGCAGTACAGCATACTTGGATGACTTCAATTCAATTGAATTTAGGGCCCTATTTTCATTGACTGATGAAGCCCCTTGCGATCATTTCCAGGTGCATTAGCTTCCTGCACATCCGGGGCCTTCTGGTCCCACGAGGTTCTGGTATGCGCACGAGCACTGTTTCTGTATTGACGGCTTTTTGAATGACTTGCAGGTTGTATCCACAGGAACATAACTTATTGATTCGAGGAGCAGCGGACTCTTTGGAAATTCGCGGCTTGTCTGATGAGCACTTGGAAGTACTTCCTACCGAATGGCTGGAAATGCTTAGTTCGTCGCACTTACGTGGGATGCAGCAGTTACATTTTTATGACAGCTGGCAAACCTGCGGGTCAAAAAGTTTTTGATGGTTAAACGAGGGATCCGAATTTTCGGCTTTCCCTAAAAATTTGTCAAAGTTTTTCACCGTACAGTAACATGATCTGAGTTTGCGTGAGCACTTTAGAAAGATTGGCAATCGAGAATAGGGCTCAGCTGCTAATGACCATCTTACTTGTCTGGCTGCATGCTTGGTTAACGGTGAAGGAAGTGAGACAGCGCAGAGATGTCCACTTCCGTTAAACTCAGTACGATCAATGAACGGTCATTGATGGTTGCAGAGCTTTAAAAGACAATCACCTTCAACATTGTATCCTTAATCCTTTCTAAACAGACACACAAGTCAGGCCTCTGTTGAAATTTGAAATCCTACAACTAAGACCACATGTGAATTCACTTTTTGATGCTTCTTATGGAAGTTGACAAACCGGAAGTAGAGAGGCGGCTGTTTACGGGAATCCACTCAACGTGGAAAACCTGAATTAGGGAGCTGAGAACTATGCCAACACCCGGCAACAGCCGCGGAGTGATTTGAGGTTGTTTGAGGCTAGACAACAAATGTGCCGTAAGCCTGATTGCTGTGTTCGCTTAGGTCCTAACATATATGGAATAGTATCTGTTTATCTAAATTCATCAACTAGTAGAGTAAAAGTAAAGACCGCTAATACAACGCGGAGATTCACTCCTCAACCACATAATTTGTCTAGTGTATGGAATGACAATCTAGATGAATCAGTAGAGCCCATTTGAGAGTGATCATTCTTCGAAGGAACCTCACACGAACTCCTGCCTAATGAAGGACAGGGCTGTTTTGTACTCTCAGGTGGGAGTTCTTTGGTCGGAGGGCTTTTAAACGGAGCTAGCTACTTTACCACATGACCCGTCTCTTTGTGACGTAACGTATTTTCGGAATTGCCTGGTATTACCATTGATATAAAGCATTTAAAAAACGAATGAGCGTTGTTGTCTTGCACACAGAGCCAAGAGGGCACCCAGAGGAAAAAGTTTCTGTCAGAATTTTAATCTCGATGCCGTATGCGCAGCGTGCTATATTTGATTTCCAATAGGCGGCGATTTCTGCCTAAATGGACGGTTATCTTTAGAACACCGGTTGTGAATTTTTATTGGCTAAACGGAGACATTTCGCCCAGCCTAAGTTCGGAAAATCTTCTTTTATCTCAGTCCATGATAACACAATTATTCCAGCTATTTCGTCATGCTTTGTTAAGTGGCACTTGAAGCCATAATCTGAATGATCTTTCACTATTTTGGATAGACGGTACCTTTAATCTGCCGTTCATTGGGCTTTTTTTGCTATCAGCGATTATTCCGAATTACACCTAATCAAACACAATTCAAAGTAGTGTACAATGCACCACGTGGCTATCACATAGCATACAAATGGTACGGTCGATATGTTCTGTCTCCACGTCGATCACGTGAGTGCATGATTCATCGTCAGTGGCGTGCCGGAATAGGCCCTGGCAGCTGCCGCTTCATCTGATGTAACCAGTGCGTCGGAGTTAAGTCAACCCGCATATACACATCAGGTTAGTGAGAGATAGACTGATACTTTTTGAACTGGACATCTGACTTAAGATTTAGTCATATTAAGCCTAATGCTAACAACGAGTGATTTTTACTCTCTCCAACAACGAATGAGTTTAAATAAACAGAATGAATGAGAATCTAGCCGGTACAAAGGATAAAATGTTGGAGAATTCACAACCTACCAACCACGAGTTTCGGTTAAGTCCGCCCAACTGTTTCATTCCAACAACCAATACTTACATGACGAACATATAAGAAAACTCAATAAGGCTGCCTTATCGTAATGAAGCTTAGTGTGAGTATTGTGGGGTTCAGGAAAATCATTCAACGAGGCTGATTCTGGAACTGCATTTCAGAATGACCTGACTGACAAGATGTCTACGCTTGATGTCAAGAGCTATATACCGATCCGAAAAGAAACCTCTTTGAAGAGGATAATGAAGTAGTCCCAGGGCTGATAGTCATCATGTGTTTGTTTTTTATCACTAAATATTCTTGAGACAGTTTCTGATTCCATTGAACAACGATTCAAGTACTACGGGGTCAGAATGCAAGGGTAAAGTTACAGATCAGAACAGATTTCAGATTAACCAAATGTATTCTGTTATATAGCCAAAATCTATCTAACTTTTGCTAGCTGAGAAGTGCAAGCCATATGTTACTACCAAAGCGTAACCGCTCCCCATCCCACCAAAAAAGACAGGCTGAAATCCCTTGTCGTGGACTGTTTCTGGTGGAGATGCTGTGCAGGTTATTGGAGATGTATATGCTCAGTTCGGGTTGATTCGTGTGGCATTCACCAGATAAACCACTGGCGGTGGGCGTTAAACGTGTAACTTTCAGTCAGTTGAGCTTGTCAGCCTCCAACCGACTCACACGAACTGGTCTTTTTTAGGCCAGCAACGAGCCGCCATTCAGTCAGTAAACAAACTACAGAAGCCTTTTCATGAGTACACTTTTCGCAATTCTTAGGAGGAATAAAAATAACCGACTTCTATTAAAATAGGAGGAAGTGGAAGAAGAGATTTTGGCCTATGAATACTGTCCACCTCTGGATCCCGAATGCTGAGAAGGAACTCTGTGTGCATTGGGCTTCCAAATTGGATGGAATAACTTCAGTCGAAGGGGGAACTGCCTAAAATGTCAAGCAGAAGTTCAACAAAATCAACCAGCACTCGCTCTTACACTTTTAAACAAGCTGTACTTTGGTGATCCAACTACCGCTGAAGTTCTGAACTCACATGGTTTTCATGAATATGGCTAGTCAAGGATGGAGAGCAGATGGGAATGACTTGTCACGTGGTAAACTAGGGACCAAATCTCTTTGGATGTATACTACAGAAAATGGTAGAATGAATATAAGGGGTTGTGGAAAGAAAGTCAGTCGTCAGGGGATTGTCTGATCGATTCCTTATTCTGATAGCCAGAGGTTTAGTAAATGGCGATGAAAGGAAGCTCAGCAGGGGATCAATGATGCACCCAGTTACAAGCGAATGGAGCTGGTCGTTCAGTTGCTCCGTGATTTGAATAAGAGTTGGTTGGGCGGACTGACTCAAGCGTGGTTGTACCTGAACCGGTTGACTCTGCCCTAGCTTCTGTCTTGGTAAGTAAGCAGTCATACACACATAAAATTGCAGATGAGTAGGAATGTTTCCATTCGGTAATCACACTTTAACTGCTGGTGTCAGAATTAGGTTGCAGATACAGACAATCAAGGGTTTGGCAAGCTGATGGATGCGGTTCGCGACAGATGTTGAACACTGCCCCATCATTTCGTCAGTTTGAACACTGCGTTTTAATCTAGCGCTTTAATCAGATGTGTTTAGTAGTTTCGAAGTGTTCCATCGTTTCGGAGAGTCCGTTGGGTATCCACAAAGCCTATTTTGTTATTTGTCTCGTGTTCAACTGGTAGCCTCATACCCGGGTGAAGTGTTCAGTGCCTGTAATTATTCTACTCATTCTTGACTTTATGCTACTACCCATAATTCTTCTTTATAGTTCGACCAATTCACTTAAGTGCTCCGTTCGCATTCCCATGCTTACCACAAATATATCACCTTTGCAAGAGCTCACGCGCTGGTGGCTGCTCGATGAGGTTATAACACTAGCCTTGAAGACGAAAACCGACATTTTCTATGCAAGCGTTTCAGCCCAGTTGCCGGTAGTCCAGGGTCGATTTCACTGATCATAATTAGGCCACACGTGAAAGCCCGTTGTCTCACGTAAAGACGTGTTTTAGTATAGAACATCCATTCGGTTGTACTGCCAGTTTAAAACTGCCCTTAAAGATGTGGAGTATTGATCAATAATTACACACTGGTTTCAGTATCTGTACCTGTGGGGACGCCGAGAGGGACCATATCAATGGTTAGAGACATTGTCAGACATGGCCCAGTCGCGCCCTCAAAAAGCGCCCATGCATCCATGTTATTGTCTTCAATACATAGCTCCCTTCCCAATCCCCCACTAAACAGTCCACCTACAGTGCTGTATTTAGGTACCAATTTATCACCTCCCGCCTACAGTGCGCAGCCACCTACCCCACCTCCCCGAATCATCGGTGAACGAAACTGTGGCAGCTACAACCACCGTACGACAAGTACGCAGTTATTACGGCCGACAGTGATGAAGATGATCCGTACCTGTAATAGCTGTCAAGGAGAGTTTGTTATTGATAGGATTATTCTGAGATGAACAGTGATGTCATACAGTTTAGGAAAGCTGTGGATTTGTGTTGACTGAGTATCCCTAGATCGCATGTAAGAGGCAGTTAATCGGATAATAAATCTAGTTTACAGTAGGGCCTCTACCTCGGGATAGTTTTGCTTTGAAACAATTGGATCACCTGTGTAGTCACACTCTAAGCACTTTCTCTCATTAAGCAGGCTATCTTACAGCATTGGAATATGGTCAGTTCCCTTCACTAACACGCTATGTTATGACAAACTGTGTTTATTCATTTACGACTGTCCTAATAACTGGACACTTACAGATAACCCCTCTCTTTGGATGAGGTGCATTTATACTGGTTCTCCAAATCAACAGACGCTTCTTTCATTCGTAACTCAGTGGTACGGCATTGGGGCTTCAGATGGAATAGCCGGTTGGGAAGCACGACAACTGCTCCTGAGATTCAGCACTGTTCGCCTAAAAAAAATCAGGATGCCAAAGTTCCAGCCGAACGAGAGTGTCAACTTGATAGTAGAAAGTGCAGAAAGTGACTAATAATGTCTGTATTAAAAAAGGAAATGCACTCTGTGGCCCAAGTAACCCTTGTGATTTCGCCTATGTTCGGAATCCGCCTGTAGTATGGTTATTAAACATTTTGCTAAATTGTAGAGTAGTCGGACACCTGACGCATACAGATTTCGGAGGCAGTGGTGGGACGACGCATGAGCGAACAAGGCAAATTCACAAAACGTTGGATTCGTCGCTGATACGATAACCCGCCATCCGGTGCACTACCTGTAAATTTATCAGTTAAATGTGCTTGGCATTACGGAAGACTGTTGTTGCACATCCAGGCAGTATGGTACGACGTGCGAAGTCCGTCATTCGCATGCCGATTCCGGTAGATGCAATGGATATCATCAGGTACATCCGTATGTGTTTCCAGACCAGAGTTTCAGTTCCCAGCATTGGAATAACCTGGACAACCAGATGCGGAAATTCAGTTCTAACGAGCTTTCGGGATTGTTCCCCTACTGGGGTCCTTAGTGGTGGTTAGGATGGCCTGAGGTGAACAAAATATGGATTATTCCGAAAACATGTTTCGTTAAGAAAACTCTCCCCCCCCCCTCCAGAGAAAAATTAGCACGCATTGTGACAAAATACGTAGCAGATACAGCAGGTTTGCCATAGGAGTACTGGCACTGTTAGAATGCAGCCTTTCAAGACTGACAAAATTTACGGGCCAAAAGGACTACTGTATATTAAGACATTATGAAGGTATCAGCTGTAACTGACGCAGTCATTCTAGGTTTGACTAATTTTCAATCAAAGTAACGTGCACGTAGGACTATCAGTCTCACAGGAAAACGCCGTGGGTTGTGATTAGGAAGGTGAGGTGAGATTTATCGGAATAGCCATTTGATCAAACAGGCATTTCTGTCATCGTTGTGTCCACGCCTAGCAATTACGTAGTGTCATTGGCAGTATCTTTCATATTGTTGGCTTTGTTGTTCAACTGTACAGAACGTAGATGGGAAGAAAAACGTTGGTTTAACACGAAAAAATACAGTTTGACTGATGTGTCAACGTCCCATTTCCCCCACAATAAGAACGAGACCTGGACGTATAAAGATATGTAAACCGACAAGATGGATTACCCCAAACAAATCATTTGGGGCACGATGTCCAATAGCATGATACCTCACATGTCCCTAATCCGGGCCATCAGTGCAAATACACGTAGCTGTAAGGTGAGTTGGTTGGCCATGTATGAATGATGATTGATTCACACTCCGGAGTGATGAGCTGTTGCAGGCAGCTTCGCATCCTATTTATGTGACAGTTCACCTGGGTGGTCTCGGACAGTGTACCATTACTCAATTGCGCGGTAAAAACCCTTTGTTGAATATTCCCAACTTCAACCGACAAGAATAACTAACTTAATGTTAGGTTTATCGTTTGCCGGCCGAGACAAAACCAGTTATTTACTATCAACATGCATGATAACCTTCCTTCAATGCAGCCCGGTAAGTAATCGGAAGGGCACAAAATATGCTGGGTTTGGAGTTGCCACTTTGGTTGAAAAACCATTTGTTAAAACCGGACACTGCGTTCTAAGCCTGGTAGGATGCTAACTTCCCATTTTCATTCTAGGCTCACAGGTATGTGTTAGCCAGATCATGAGATTAGAGGTGCTCGTCTTAAAAAAAACTAAGGGGAATGGAGATCCGAAAAGCGGTCTGAGTTCTCTCTTCTATCACAGTACGAACGGGTCTCAGCAGATGGACATGGCTCAGGGGCCAGAATAAACCAAATGACACAGAGGCTTCTCTGAGATGAGCAGGGCAGACTTCTGTCTGTTTGTGAGCAAAACCGAGGTAGGACGCGCTCAGTATAGCTAGAGTGAAACTGTCAGAGAATATCGGTGCTTCCATCTGAGAATCTCCATTGTGGACAGGATTCCTCGAAATATTCTAGACACGGACTATCTAGATGAACTCAGAAAAGCCAAACATCAAGATCCTTTTTGCTTGACTGATAGTGAACCGTTTTTATAACGAGACTTCTTTATTGGGCTTGGCGCTAATATTAGGCTAGAGATCCAAGAATAGAGCCTCATTAGTTCATGGATAATCCGATCAGGCAAATCGGGGTTTGAAACATGGCCAAGTTTGCATCATTATTACCCCCCCTTTTGAGCAGCATACCGGAATGCCATAAAAGTTACAGTAGTGGGCCATGATAGTAGCCCCTGACATTCCGCCGAACATTTGAATCATTGCATACTCATTCTGCCTGTGCACATAAGCAGATCACATATTTTTCCAAATACCGGCGTTCTTGTTGCCAGTTTCTATCCAGATTGCCTGAGTGAATGTCTGGAGGTGTAGGCACCTCGGAATGATTGTGGTAAGCTAGCACTAAGTCCCTTCCCCTAATGTCATGCTGTCGATGATGATGAAGCTTCATAAGATCTCAGCACACAAAGAAACGGTACCGCATTTTCTCTGGTGGTACACTACCGGTTAGTGTCCTACTTCCTCAGACGGAATTTACTTAGGAAATTTCGTCCCTTCCTGGAGGGTGTCTTGTTGGACGTGATCCTATGTTGCGAAATGCCATCCCCGCGTAGGATCACTGTTTTATCTTATCACATTAACTACAAACCTCCCACAACTACGCAAGGCTGCCCCAAGTTCTTCGGTTCGCTTGCTGACTAGCCGGAAGTTGACTTTCCTTTCGCGTGGCACATCAGTTCGGATGGATTCGGCCGGATGAGGAATGCAAATCGGTCAACCCCCACGTGCGACATAATTCAGTTAGACGGATCGAAAACTTCCAAGGATAATATACCTACACATACTACGTACTACTTACAGGCAACCATAACACTACAACTAATGACGAGAACAACCACGGTATAATCCTTGCTTACCTCGTCACCTTATCCACCCGTGCTTTCGCAAAGTCCTGCCCGACGGAGCTGTTGCGCTAAGCATTGCTTGATAGGCAGTCGCGAGCTTGTCAGGATACCGACTTCTGAAAGTTCACCAAGGCACAGGGAGATACTGTTGACTAGACCTGATGGATTTCCGAACTTGACCATTCTCCTTTGCGGAGATGATACACTGACCCCACTAACGGCAAGCCAGTTTCTCCATTTCAAAATCATTAGTAGGGTACCTCCAAGATCAAACGCCCAGAAACTTGCAAAATTCCAGGTTTGTGGCGCGCTGCCTGCCTGTCGGCCGTTTAATACACTGTCGTCGGCTGAATGTAGTCACGTCACAGCGGTACTTCGCCTCCTTCCTCGCATATTCAGTACACACCGCAGCCGTACCGTTGGCCACTACTTAGTTGACGGTTACCGTTCGGCTGTAACATCTTTCCGGTGCCTAGATGGCACGACACCCAAAGGCAGCTCGAGGACTGGGATACTCATCATCAATGACAGCAACATCAGTGTTGGCACTGATGCTCCACTGCCGGGATGCTACCAGGGTGCCCCAGCCTAGAAGGGGAAGCCGAGAGGTGGAGGTAGGGTTTGAAACACGGGCCTTCCGGTCAGTTAATTCATGCTCTAACCAGGTCCATCTCGCCCCTGTTATGCTAAGTTAGGATCCGGGAACCTTGCGACTATTAGTGTCGCGTACACCAATGATCAAAGTTGGATACCCTGTATTTCTTAAGTACACTGAGCGGCTTGCTGACACTACTATCAATCTGAACTTGCACCACTCCCACATGGGTGGATTAACACGAGCAGGCGCATGTGCTTTTATTAATAATAATCACTCAGCTGTAAGACCCTTTTAGTGCCCAGCCACCATGACAACGGAAGGGTGCACGAGGGCTGGGAAACTACCAGGTTGGGATTCGCCATTCTGGTTTTGGCTAATCAATATAAGGAGGCGAACGGAAAGATCTTTCGCGGATAAACGCAGCTGGTGATTCACGTCCCGATGAATGAGTGCCTGAACACGTTGGTCACGGAACGTCGTAGCATGTGGTGGACAATTTGCGTTTTTCACCAGCGAAAACACCACCCAAGTCATAGGATACTCAGCCTACCGGTCTAACCGGATCGGGAACTCGTCACACTTATTTAGGATTTGTGACGTTATGTTTCCAGCTGTACACTTTACAACAGGACCCTTGCAATGGGAGTCCGCCTTTCTCTGCGACACCATTTCTGAAAAAGACCAACACCATTATGTTGGAAATACAAGACACATTGGAGCAATACATAACATTGGTTTATTTACAATGGAAAGCTAGCGGGTAAAAATGAAGTTACGAAAGATCTTTCCCGTTCTTCACAGGCCAGTCCACAATATGTTCGGTCGTACCCGCTTCGTAGTTCTGCCACATTCGAGTATACAGAGACTCAAGGTCTGATGCATACTTCCGACAGTCGAAAAGGTGAGACGACTCACGAAGCTTCCACACCTAAACAGTGACCAGTTATAGGCGAAAACTCAACATACCTTCGCTCGCATCGCCTGAAGATACTCTCTGTTATTACCCAGCTTCGAAGCTATCCGAACATAATCTTCTTGGGTATTCGCCACGAGTTCGGGACAACCAAGTGCGTGCAGTTGACTAGCAGCGACACGGCTAGCTAGAGTCTCCAGAGGTAGGGTGACGACCGGGCACCCCGCCCACAAGACATCCATCCCTGTCGTGTGACCATTGCACAGGGGAGTATCCAAACAAACGTCAGCAACCTAGGATATGAGATTGATAAGCGAAAATACCTACCTGCCCCCGACGTACGTGCTCTTCTTTCGGTGCCACGTTACTGAAAATGATACGTCTTTGAACTTGCTGAAGACCCATCTCGGTAGCGGCTGATAATGCTCCGGCTTCGCCAGCTGCCGGAAAACGAAGTAACCACAATACTGAATTTGGAACGTTCTTCAAGATTTCAACCCACATGCGCATTGTCGAAGGATCAATTTTGTAAAGCTGGTTGAAATTGCAAAACACCACAGCATCTTCTGGCAAACCGTAATGCTGTCTGGAGGTGAGTATAAGGTCTCGTGGGACCTCCTCGCCAGCGGAAGCCTTCGACTGTGTTTGCTGTGTGACGAGTCCGTTGTGGATAGTCACGCCGTTAATGGCACATGAAGGACTGTTTGTCCTTATCATATTGTGGATAGGTTGTAGCGAAGGTAGGGTTAAAACGGTCAGCTTGATGAAATAAGACACCTCCTTTTTCTGATTGCCAACGACTTCAATCATGCGGCCTCCATACACAACCTCACGGGCTCGAGCCACTTGAAGTAATCCCGTCACGTCCACTCCACTTACCACGATCGAATTGTCCGTGAGGCGTCGAACGCCACTGGGATCATCCGCACTCTCAAGGATGACTCGGTTGCGCAAATGAGGAAACATCTGGTAATGGTCTCCGATGAAAAATGTTCTCGGCATATACGCCAGTTTTTCGGAATATTGCTGCGCCAAGTGCATAGGTGAGGTGACCGAATCAGTAATGATGTAATCCATGAAGGTTGAACCGCTGGTTCCTGGATAGCCTAGCCACATAGCTTGAATCGGAGCTGGTTTTAAGGCGAATATTTCATTGCGGGCCCCTTTGGTGTAGCCATTCATGTTAAGCAAGATATGAATTCCATCACTTGCAATCTTGTCGGCCGCCCTACCGTGACATTGGATACCACTCAAATCAACAAAATGCTCTGCTTCGTTCGCTACTTTCGCACGAAAGTTTGTCCCGTCATCGGGGGCAAGAGAATAACAAAAGACTTCAACTTTAGTACGATCGTGGAAACCCGGGATGCTTTGCATCAAATGACTAGTTGGATGATTGCAAAAGTCTGAACTGACGTAGCCGATCCTCAAGCGCTGTCCAGGTTGCAGCTTTTTCGGGAACCTAAACGGCAGGTGGTGCAATAGAGACACTTTTTCAAGACACAGAGAAGCATGTTTGCCGGCTATCTTCCTACGTTGATCATGCGTCAACGGGTATAACATGGAGTGATGTGGATGAACAGATGGCAAGCGATTAGAGTCGAGTTGGTCTTGTACCATGGAAACAAGTTTCTTCATTCTGTGCTTGTAATCAGACCAATCACAGACTATCTGCAGACAATGCGCAAGGTTGCAAAACGCGTCGGGGAAGTTAGGTTTCAACTTCAGAGCAGTTTTGTACGAAGTTATCGCTTCCGTCAAGTTGCCACTGTCCTTCAAAATGCTGGCTAGGTTGGAGTGCGCATCGGCGAATGCTGGGTTGATTTGAATAGCACGTTGATAACACTGCATTGCACCCTGAACATCCTGAAGCTCCTTGAGAGTGTTACCCATATTGGAGTAGGCATCCGCGAAGGTTGGCGAGATACGGATAGCCTCGCGGTAATGTAGCAGTGCTTCCTGTAACTTTCCTTGGAGTTGCAGCATACTGGCCAAATTGGAATGAGCGACAGCAAACTCGGGATATATTTCCAACGCCCGTGCATATAAACGGATGGCTTCTTCGGCCTTACCTTGCTCCCGTTTGATGTTTGCCAAGTTGTTGAGTGAATCAGCGTGCGTTGGACACAAGCGCAAAGCGGTGTTATAATAATCTTCCGCTTCTGAGACTTTTCCTTTTTCTTTCAGTGCATTCGCCAGATTACAGTAAGCATCAGGAAAATTTGGCTGCAACTCGATCGCACGCTTGTATGTATCAATTGCCAAATCGATCAGATTCTGTTCGTAGTAAACGCAGGCAAGGTTTCCATGAACGACAGCATTGTTGGGCGACAAAGTAAGTGCCCTCAAATAGGCAGCGACCGCTCGGTCGAAGATTCGCGCCTCCTTTAGCACGTTACCAAGATTCACATAGGCGTCTAGGAACGAGGGATCAAGCGTCACAGCCTAACAATTGAGTAATAGTCAACAAAACAAGATTACCTTCTCGAAGTGGTGAATCGCCAACCATATTTCATTTTGCGCGTTGAAAACACAACCAAGATTGCTCCAGGCGACAGCGAACGTTGGACAGGTCTCGATTGCCTTGAGGTAGCAAGACTGAAAAACAGGTGATGAGTTACATAATGTAAAGAAAGCAGGAGCGGCGCGCGAGACATGCGTCTCAAAGGAAAACAGCAGTAGGGCATGCAAGCGCACGGGTAACCCTAACTCCGATAATTTCAGTGATCTGCTGTAACGATAAGCGGAAAAGCGCAGTGCAATGAGGGACGCATAAAGGGGTACGCGCGAATGGTCGCCAAGGGGAGAAAACTCACAAATCCAAATATGGGAACCTCGGTAAGTGATCCAAACGTTGCCAGTGATGACCCATTATCCGCCGCGGTCTGAGGACTCAAGCTGTTCGAAAGAAAGATCCTCATCCGTTAGATAGCCTGGTGGCGCAAATAACAGAACCGGTTGCCTGGAAAACAGCAGCGCGGCGGCCAAAGGCCGATACATAAAATGGCAGGATTGACCAGGCAACCGGCAATCGCAGCGCGCCAGGGCCGGTGATGACCGCTTACTTTCGCTTCGTCCAAACGCCCCAGTGCTTTCAGCAAGTTTCCGAGGTCACTTCTGACGCAGTATAGATCCTGAGGAAATCAGACAATGAGCATAACGGAACTTACAGGATTGTACTGCAAGGCGGTGGCATATGCGTTGACTGCAGACTCCATGTCGCCGGCAGCAACTAGAGCGGCCGCCAGATTGATATATCCATCGATGAAATCTGGCTTGATACTTAGAGCATGCCGGTAGTTATCAATCGCTTCCTTCAGTTGCCCACGTTCTTTGAAGACATTCCCGAGGTTAGAGTACGCTTCCGCCATAAGCGGATTCTGTTTGATTGCCAATTGACTGAAATATGCCGATCTCTCCATCCTACGACACTGGAAGTGGATCGAACTAAGCAGTAACAAAGTGGAAGTATTCTCCGGGTCTTGATTCCACAGCTGCATACAATGCTGCTCAGCTCTCTCATATTCCCCGGCTTGATACTCACGGTGGGCAAGCTCAGCGAGACCTAGATGAGAATAAGACGAACACATCAACCAAGCACTTCAAAATGGTGGCCCACAAGACATGTTATGGTAAAATGACCACCAAATAATGCGAACTCACTGGCCGTATCGCTCAAACGGAGGATAGAACGACGCTCCAACATCGTGCGCGAAAAACTGAAACCAAGTTATGGCGTCTGTGAGGAGTGAGTGGGTGTAAAAAAACAAACTTCAGTTCAAAATTCGGACAAAAATAGTTCGCGATTCACCGATTGCTGCACAGGATCGAGGCTTTCGCCAACGTTTCCTGGGTCGGTTTTGTTCTTATCGTTAAGCACCGAAAGGCACAAGTGAACAATGGGTGTAGCACTGCTCATTAAGTTATCAGCGTGGGACAGTTGACTTGCCAGCGCGATGACTCGCATAAATAGGTGTATAATAGTGCTTTGAACTGGGCTCCGGAAGGAGCGTGGTCTACCGTAGGAAGAGGGTTATTCCACACAGCTACTACACGAAATGAGAAAAATCGCTTATGGACGTGTGCACCCTGGGCTTGAAAATCTTACCATGCCCCCGCATGGTGTTTGTTGGGTCAGCGGTGAAAAATCGGTTGGACAAGCCTTGTTCACACGGGGAATGAGTAGGAATTGGGTACCCTCGGAGGTTACGATACTCTAGGGGAAAGAGGTCAAGCACCGCGAGATGCATTTCGTAGTCAACGGATTTGAGGCCGGCAACCATTCTCATAGCGGTTCGCTGGACACGCTCTTTCGTTCTTCCTGAGTAGGCAGCTTGGTTGGCATAATCAAGGAGCGGTCTGACGTAAGCCCCGTAGGGTGTTTGGAGGTCCATGCTAGTAATACGGGAGAAGGTGTGTTGAATCGTCCGTAGAACTGCGAATGCCTAGTGGGCCGATTACCCATGGTAGGGTGAGAAGGATATGTTTGAAGAGAGTCAGATACCCAAATCTCTTATGGCATCTGTCCTCGTGGTGTCTTCTAGCCCTCTATGACCATGCATGACATAGGCATTCGCTGACTCCGCAAAAATTAGACATTGACTTGCGAAAACATCTGGCAGGTCTTTGACGTATATCAGAAAGAGCATTGTTCCAAAAATTGAGCCTTGGAGAACTTCACAGGAGACCGGTGCTGCAGAAAATTAGTTCGGTCCTATTCTCACTCGGAATGATTTTTCTGATAGAAAGACTAATCAAATTTTGGATCTCCCCTCAAATCCGAGTTGGTGGAGCAGCGCGACGTGTGGGACCCGATCAAATGCTTCGGAGTAGTCGAAATATATAGCATCCGATATGGGTCCCTCGACCATGGGTTGGGTTAAGCTGTCCGTAAATACGAGCATGTTCGTCACCCAAAAACTGTTTGCGAGAAATCCGTGTTGGGCTGGATATATCAAATTGTTAGTGGTAGGATCTAGGTAGGATCTAGGATAGCCCGCTTTATAATGCGTTCCATCACCTTGCGCGGCGCGCTAGTGAGGCTTACCGGCCTGTGGGTACCAGGCGATAGTCGGTCACCAGTTTTGTAGACCGTTGTGACGATCGCTTCCTTCCGAGCAGAGGTAAGGCGGCCTTCGTCAAGCGACTAATGAAGCACCGGGTTGAGGTGTTTTGCCAGTGTAAACGGCATTCTCTTGAGGATCCTTGGATGAAGCTCATCTGGCCCCAACGCGCAGAGCGGGTTAATCTTGAACAAGAGTTGAAGAATGTTCTCCACCGTGAAGACCAAGTCAATTATAGGCCATTCATAGTTACGCCATGACAAGATTGGATGTGGGGAGGAAGCTGGGGCTGAATATAGACCTGAAAAATGTTCTCTATATACTTCAGATAACACAGTTGTGTCACTCGAGGGTTCCAATTCCTGTCCCTCAAGGAAAGGGCTTTGGATCGAAAAAGGTGTGGGAATGCATGACGTTTAACGACCAGTTTTAGTTAATCGCATTTCGCTGAGATAATGTGTCGTCTATTTTTGCTTCTAGAGTTTCCAACAGTTGCAGTAAATTGCTTTATCTCTACGTCAGCAGGAGGGCGCACCACATAACTACATACCGCCCTTACATTGTGGGCAACATTCATTGGGGTTGCATGGGTTTCTTTGGGGCATATCGAATCTCAGTAAACCAGCCTATCAGCACAAGGCGCTGTTGGTGCGTCGAACCATGTATTTCGTCATCAAATTTTCTAAATTCGTCGTGGTTTTAGTATATTTCAACCGAGTTACGTGGATCCATAGAACAGTCAACCTGGAGAAATCTTTCCTCCTCCCCCAATTTCGAAGGCCTTTTTATCGAGAACGTGACAGCTGCCAGCGTGTCGGCCAAGTTTTCTGAATGCCTTTCTTCATAACGAAATGTTATTGCTTAAAACACTTAACCTAGCAGTTTAGGCACTTTGGTTCAAGTGCATCACATGTTCCATTAGACAGGGGGGATTTTTCAAGTAACTTCTGCTTTCACAAAGCCAGATGCCTGGGGACAACCTGGCAAAACAGAAGTTGAAATACCGACTCTTGTTTATGTACAGGTACTATGTGATTCACTTGCGTTCATCGCAGATAAACTCCCGATGGCTACTTATTATTTGATTGTAATCCAATATCGCATTTATACATCGGCCGGATCAAGTGTGGAACGTCAAATAAGGAGCGGGTAGCAGGTGCATTTTCAAACGGTAACATATCCACATCAAAGGCATTTTGCATTATACAGAGCATAAGTACATTCTGGTGGTTATTTCTTACAATCTACTGCACAATGATGTGCGCAAAATTGCTTTGTGACCGTTTGTCCTCTGATAATGAAGTAACAGATGTGCCAAATGGCTACCACTCACGGCTCCTGATAATGAAGTAACAGAAGATGTGCCAAATGGCTACCACTCACGGCTGTGTTTACCAAAAGAAAACTTGCCTCATACTGACACAACAAGCGGCTACAAACACTGCTACGCACAACCCTGCACTGATGATATCACCTCGATTGGTGATGAAATGTTTGCAACCAAATTGCCCAGCTCAGCGAACAAGCCAACGACCAGGAAACCTTTTATTATGCCCCTCGTATTGTTTTCGCCCGCCGCTCTCCAGTGCTGACGATCTGACCTCGTTTTATATGTTCCCCATAAGAATGAAAGAGCTTCTGTAATTTTGACTCCCTACTATTGCCGGCCCACGCGTGACCAAGTCTACAGCGGATAGTGCCGTCTGTTGATGTCGCCATCCATTTTCCGCGAAATTTCCAGCACCCATATACCCCTCCGGTCGTGCTTTTATTCTGACTGTACCATTCTGATCATGCCTGAAGGTATGCCTCCCACCAATTGAGAGTAAACTGTCTTATAATAGTTATAATGAGTGACGACAGTCCACAAACAGGAACGCCACTATTGACGGTACAGGCTGTAACCTTAGTAACTCCAGTGTTTGTGGAGCTCCCGTAGCAACGTTAAGGTGAACGATTGTGGCTGGGCTCATAACAGAGTTACGAAGAGCATAATCGGAGATGATCTGAAAAATCCTAGTGTGGATTAATTCATCGACCTTCGGCATCAGCTGATTTAGACATCCTACTTAGTCACATGCCGCCCAGATTGCAATCCTATTCACATCCACATGGGCCTCTTACCAAGCCGAAATACCCTTCGATTCTCCACTTGGTTCGTTTTAACTGTGTGGGTCACCTTAGCAAGCCGGAAACCCCAATCGTCGCAGAATTGCATATCTCCGTTCCTATAATCTCACTCACGATGTCCTATACACGGCTGTTCAGAAACCGAAGTATGTCTGCGCATGGACGATAAAGGACTGACATTTTCCGTCTGATCACACCATCGACTATCCTCTCCGTATTCTGGACTTTACTGTGCTGGTAGTGGGAGGAGATTCGGGATTGTTTGCGCATGGAGATTTCGTCCTGCAATTGAAGTCAATCTATACCGAAAAGCCGAGAAGCACTGTACAGCTGTCACATCCTTATTGGGAATCATTAATAGTGCGCATCTCACGAAACTCCGGAGAGTCTTGAAACCTTTTATTATGCCCCTCGTATTGTTTTCGCCTGCCGCTCTCCAGTGCTGACGATCTGACCTCGTTTTATATGTTCCCCATAAGAATGAAAGAGCTTCTGTAATTTTGACTCCCTACTATTGCCGGCCCACGCGTGACCAAGTCTACAGCGGATAGTGCCGTCTGTTGATGTCGCCATCCATTTTCCGCGAAATTTCCGGCACCCATATACCCCTCCGGTCGTGCTTTTATTCTGACTGTACCATTCTGATCATGCCTGAAGGTATGCCTCCCACCAATTGAGAGTAAACTGTCTTATAATAGTTATAATGAGTGACGACAGTCCACAAACAGGAACGCCACTATTGACGGTACAGGCTGTAACCTTAGTAACTCCAGTGTTTGTGGAGCTCCCGTAGCAACGTTAAGGTGAACGATTGTGGCTGGGCTCATAACAGAGTTACGAAGAGCATAATCGGAGATGATCTGAAAAATCCTAGTGTGGATTAATTCATCGACCTTCGGCATCAGCTGATTTAGACATCCTACTTAGTCACATGCCGCCCAGATTGCAATCCTATTCACATCCACATGGGCCTCTTACCAAGCCGAAATACCCTTCGATTCTCCACTTGGTTCGTTTTAACTGTGTGGGTCACCTTAGCAAGCCGGAAACCCCAATCGTCGCAGAATTGCATATCTCCGTTCCTATAATCTCACTCACGATGTCCTATACACGGCTGTTCAGAAACCGAAGTATGTCTGCGCATGGACGATAAAGGACTGACATTTTCCGTCTGATCACACCATCGACTATCCTCTCCGTATTCTGGACTTTACTGTGCTGGTAGTGGGAGGAGATTCGGGATTGTTTGCGCATGGAGATTTCGTCCTGCAATTGAAGTCAATCTATACCGAAAAGCCGAGAAGCACTGTACAGCTGTCACATCCTTATTGGGAATCATTAATAGTGCGCATCTCACGAAACTCCCGAGAGTCTTGAGCCCGCGACCTCATGGCTAGTAGTTTGAACACTCAACCGTTCGGTCACAGGCGGCTGGTCAGCAGTGTGATTAACCCGTACTTAAACAAGATATAGTGCCGCTCATCCTTCAAACACGGGATCTACATCGCAGGGTCACACGTGTTGACTGGCTCCTCGAGCAACGACTTCTCAGATAAACGTTTCACTCGTAGGGTGAAGTTTATTCTCCCACTGAGCTACTTACGGTTAATAATAACAACAATGTTCATTATCAACTTGTCGGTGGCATACCATCTGCCATGATCATATGTTTACAGCCAGAACGAAGCATGACGGAGTGATTTGTGGGGGGGGAGGCGGACAACACGAAAAGAGGACAATGTCGTACACAGAGGGGAATATCCAATGAAATAATAGTGGGTTTCTTTCCCTTCTTGTTGAGAATAATGGGCATGAGGTCTGACTAGTTCAATGAAAGCCAGCTGGCATGAACTAAAGCCGAAACCATTGCCGGCTATGAGTGAACTTGGACGGTTAGGCAAGGCGGATGCGGGCTCATGGACACTTTCCCTTTCGTTGGAGGACCGTGTGAGTGTAGACCGTGGACAAGCCAGTTTGGATGAATGACAGTTCCACGCGGCGTTTGGGCGACCACAGACGAGGTTTGAAGCTTGGGAATAGGGGCAACGAGAAAGAAATAGAATGAAAGCAGTAGCGTGTGGCGAGTGTCAGGTGGCATAAGATACAAGGGTGCCAATGGAAAAAATATAAAAGGAGATGACAGCAAGCTAAATGGATCCAGGGAAGGTGTACACGTTTGTTGATCTAGAAACTTAGTACTAGTTGAGCCAGAGTAGGTGTCTAGTTTTGGGAAGGTAAGAAATTTGTCGTCGAGGTAGCTAGCAGGGAGGCTAGCTGTTGGACTAGTTGAAGACGAGCGGTAGTATTCGGCTCACCAAGGTATCATGACGTAGGGTCTTTGTTGTGCAGCGTGAAGGAGTAATGTAAGCAGTGAGAGTAGACAAGTAAAAAGCGGACAAACAACAGCTTCCCAGATAATTAACAAGAATCGTAGCCTAACTGACGTCTACCACGTCAAACTAATAGGGAAGTAAGTATAAGGATCACCAGTCACCGAGTCACTGCTGACTCCAGAAAACGAATGATGCACGGCAAAACATAGCTATTAACTGCCAGCTGTGACTGCTTGTAACCAGGAATGATAAGTTATTAGCGCTGTGTGCATATGACCGCTCTAGATGACAAGAGGGAAGAACGGGTGTGCTATGTTTGGACGATGAAGTATACTTGTGGTGGCGTGATTTAACCAAGGCGAAAGTGGCGGCTCCTCCCACGTCGACGTTGGCTGTGACCCTCATAAAGTACCCTCAGGCTAGCCCATGCATGTCTTATTATCTTTTCAAAAGAAGCGGAAATCCGAGGCGTCTAGTCTAGTCTAGCGCACTGCTGATGATTCCCAATAAGAATGCAACAGCTGTACAGTGCTTCTCGGCTTTTCAGCATAGATTGACTTCATTTGCAGTACGAAATCTCCCTACACAAAAAAGCCTGAATCACCTCACACTAGGACGGAAGAAGGCCTTTACTGCGGAGTTATTTATTAGTAAATGCCAACTGACCGGTTACAGACTATTGGACAGCTAAGCAAAATTCTCGTTTGCATCTTATTTACAAAAACTGGACACCCACCTTATCCTGAACGCGTCTTCTTGAACTTTCCCGGAGATTCATTGACTCCAATCATTCATCGCTCAGATTCAAGCAGATGTTACAAAGCGACTCCACAAATTCCGCAACAGATCTCCACTTTTCAAAGGACGCAAAGCGAAATTTCACGAACAACACATACTACTCGTGTGCCCCCAATCAATAGCACACCGTTACACACCTCCACCCCTTAAAGCTCGTTCGCATGCCATCGATTTTCATTTACCTCCGTCAGGTCGGCTTCGAAAGCGAGTCTACTCGGTCACTCTTCGGAAGTGTCACGCCACTTGCGAAGCTGCGTCCCATCAACTGCCTAGCTTCCGCCACCCCAGTTCACTCCTTCCAGGATTCTGGAGGTTCTTCCACCTGACCTCCGTACCTATGGGGAACGTTCGCACCTTTCTACCTGCCGTTTTCTGCCTGGTCCTTTCTAAAACGGCGGTCAAGTTTTCTTGAGCTCTCCATTATTCTTCCGTTAGCTCCCCCGGAGACAAGCGTGTTGCCGGCCACAAACCAATTTCCTGATCAGCCGGAAGGCGCATATGTGGACCGCCCATCAGCATAAACGGGGGCTTGCCTGTGGTTAACTGTATGGAAGCACGGTGAGCTAGCAACACTTTTGGCAAGTTCAGTTCACAACCAACTCCGTTGGCCGCCAGCCACTCCTTGATCGTCCGGTTATTACGTTCGGTTAGGCCATTTGTTTGCGGGTGGTATGGTGCCGTCCTTAGCCATCTGATACCCAGCTTCTACAAGCAATTACGAAACTCTTCGCTCTCGAAGCAAGGCCCCTGATCGGTTAGGATCATTTTTGGCACCTCATGGTTGGTCACGATGTGATGCATCACCACCCCGCTGATTGTCGTCGCCCGCCGATTCGGCACGGCTGCCGCCTCAAACCATCGCAACGGCTGTTCCGTCATTATCACGATGTGTTGGTTCCCACTGGTTGTTACCGGAAAGGGGCCCATGTCGTCAACTGACCACAACTCGCCGATTTCTGAGACAGGAATGGGTTCCATGGGATGGGTTGCCCCTGTCGTACCACCTTTCATTAGTTGGCAACGCTTACCACAAAATCCATCACCTCATTACTCATCCCGGGCCAGTAGGCCCTATACCGAAGTAGGTCGTATGTCCTGGCTCACCCTGTATGTGCCATCTCATGACATTCAACGATAGGATTCCGCCTCAAGACGCGAGGTATCACGGGCAGCACAACATCCGAATCAGTGGCGTTCCAGGAAAATTTGCCAACTTCATTCAGCCTCAGCCGATCAAAGTGACTCTAGAACGTTTCTAGTTCCTTGTCTCCCTCTCTGTTTTCAGTGTTCCTTCCATCCAATAAGGCGGCTGCAACCTTTCGCAAAACAGAATCCTGCCGTCGGAGTTGCACCAACCTTCCGGGATCCAGTTCGACGACGAGATTATTGACTCCAATCATGTTCCTGGAGACCTCATCTTCAGCCTCCGGCCTCGACAGCCAATCAGCCAAGTGATTCTCCTTCTCTGGCACGTGCTGGATTGTGAAGTCGTACTCTTGCAACCGGAGTGCCCATCTTGCGAGCCTCCCGCGAGGATCTCTGGCGGTCCTGATCCACTCCAGGGGGTTGTGATCGGTTTCGACATGAAACCTTTGCCCAAGCAGATATGGCCTCCGCTTAATCAGGGCCCAGACGATCTCCAAACATTCTTTCTCAATGATGGAGTACTTCTGTTCAGCGTTAGTCAGGACACGACTGGCATATTCGATGACTCCATTCCTCTGCTTTAAGACTGCGCCGATACCGCGATCACTGGCATCCGTTGCAACAATGAACATCTCTCCGACCCTGAACAGTTTGAGGGTCAGTTGCTGATCCAACATCCGCGCTTTGACACGCTCAAAAGCTTCATGCGCTTCTCCGGTCCATTCGAATTTCTGATTTTGACCGAGCAAATCGTACAGTGGCGCAGCGATCTTGTTGAAATCCTTAACGAACCGGCTGTAGTATGCTGCTCGTCCAAGGAACTGCCGTCGAGACCGCTTTGAATTGGGAACAGCACAATCACTGACCTTTGCCAATTTTTCAAACAGTGGGCTAACTTCTCCCTTACCCATTTTATGCCCCAGCAGTGTCACCGAACTCCGAGCGAGCTGCGTCTTGGCTTCATTTATCCGCAGGCCAGC
>NW_008751702.1:2044594-2058998 GCF_000715545.1 Opisthorchis viverrini | reverse complement strand
AATTGATATTGGGTGTCCCCAACCCTAAACGCCGTTTTCTACCGGTCCTCCTCCTTGATAGGTATTTGCCAATGTCCGGAACGCAAGTCGAACACAGTAAAGTATCGGGAGTGCTGGAGGAAAGCGAAAATCTCCGCAACCAAAGGCACAGCTACAACCGGATTCACGGTCGGCTCATTCAAGCACCGGGAATCCACGTAAAACCTGTATTTTTCGTTCGCCTTTCTGTCAGGCACAACGGAGGAATTATACGAACTGTTGGCTTCCTCGATTGTGTCATTCGTCAACATCTACTGAATCTGTCTATGGACGGTCCATGTTGACGGTACAATAAAATACGGAAGCTTTCGGATATGCAGGTCACTCACGGCAGCGCCTGAGTAACCTTCAAGCTTGATTGCGCCATACCTTGTCACCAGTCTTCCCTGCTTTAGGTCAATCACGACATCTGTGCCCTTGAGAAAATCAGCTCCTAATATTATCTTCTCTACCTCTGGGCTGATCAGGAACGCGTGCTGCACGGACTTGTCGCCTAGGCGTAACGAGTGCGTTGACAGTCCGTCAATCTTCAATCGATATCCGCCAACAGCTCTCACGTCTAGCGCGCACGGTCTGTGTTCAGCTTTGTTCCCTCTTTGCCCCAGCGATACGCCTGCTCCGGTATCAATCAAACATAACTCTTTTTTCCCGTCTACCTCGACAATGGCTTGTACGGTAGCTTGTGTCAGTGCGCTATTCGCGACCCACCCCGGAAAAGAAGAGTACTATAAATCTTTATTGTGTACAAGCGATCGGGTACAGGGACACTGATTCTATCGGTGGCCAGGCTTGTCACACCTACAGCACCGGCTGGTTGGGGCGTGCATTTGCGATTCCGCCTTCACGGCTGCAAGCCGTTCGGCGAGTTGCTCCACTCTGGTCTGCTGTTCCTCCATTGGTGGACCATCCCTCTTCTCCTGCAACCGCAACGTGGCCAGTGGTGCCTCGGGCAGATCCCGGACCAGATGCATGAGCTCCTCCACACTCAACTGGTCAGTTGCTCGCGCCAACCGCAACTGGGCACCAAGCGCCGCCTGCACACTGACGAACTGGTCCGACAACAACTGGTGTCACTACACTCCGTCCAGCCCCGGCAAAGCGCGACCCAACAACTGCTGCAGACTGGTGAATAACACGGTCGGGTCAGATCCAGGAGCAATCCTAGCCGTCTTGAACCGCCTCATAGCCTCCTGGCGGTCGGCCAGCGTGCCGAACCCCGCTGCAAGGGCTTCCTTCGCGGCGGCTTAGTCCATCTTTCGAGGGCCGCATCCAAGGCCGCCTTCGCCCGCCCCACTGAGGAGGGTCTTCAAGGCCACCAATTTATGTTCTGCGAATCTCCTCCATCCCCTCATCTTCCCAAGATTTGAACTTCGGAAGTGCCCGTTTTGATGACTTAGCTGATACCCACTCCACCTGGCCAATGATCTACAATCGTAGGATCACCAAGCGGACCGAGAAAACCTACAATCCCATATCGGTTTCGTACCAGCTTGTTTCCTCGACCAGGCTGAAATGAATACCGCTGCCCAATGAACTGCACACCCCCAGTTGAATCACCCCAAATGTGACGTCCGTCACGGGGTTGTCCAAAAACTGAAGCATGTCAGGCCAATAATGGCACAACACTGCCATACTCAGTTTGATAGCACACCCGCAACTGCTCCATTCTTCCTCCCAACCGAGCCCACTTGCTCAGTCTTGCCCAACTGCCACCATGACATTCATTCCAACCTGTTGGACTACTCGTTCGAATTCAACCACCTATCTGTCCAGCTCCAGCCTAACCCCTTCACCTGACTTCCCCTCAACAGTTCAACCAGTGAGTCTGCCTGTTCTCAGATTGCACCATATTTTTGAGACCAAACTTTCCATGTTCTCTCAATTCGAATTATCCCATCTCCACCTCCACTTTTGCTCGTTATGACTCCGGTCATTTGCCCAACCTCCCAAGGTCACTCATGGCCAGCACTGGTTTTCCAGTTTTGGTTCATGTCATCCGACTGAGTCTTTGAACTGGTCGGAACTCATGCACATTTTTCCCCACAATCGCCAAAGAAACCTATTATTATTGTTTAAACGAGTACTTCCCACTGTTTATGACATTGTTCCCTTTTGGCGCAATCCTCACTACCCGCAAATCCCCCAGTCATGCCCCAGCCTGACCGTAGACGCATGATTAAGCCAGACGGTACGCCATCCACAAGTTGGGAATTAATATTATTATTACCCCGGTATGTCTCCAGTCCGGCAGCCTCCGCAACCTCCTCAAAGTCCTCCAGGATGGTCCGAACATCTCCATCCTCAAAAGGTTGCAGCTAGGGGATCTTCATCCCTATCCTGATCACTGCTCCAGATGAAAAGAAGAAGGCCTTCGCTGCGGAGTTATTTATTAGGAAATGCCAACTGACCGGTTACAGACTATTGGATAGGTAAGCAAAACTCTTATTTGCATCTTATTCACAAAAACTGGACACCCACCTAATCTTGAGCTCGTCTTCTTGAGCTTTCCTGGAGATTCATTGACTCCAATCATTCATTGCTCAAATCCAAGCAAATACTACGAAACAAACCCACAAATCCCGCAACATCAACAATCTATATGTAGCCCAGTGGAAGAATAAACTTCACCCTATGAGTGAAACTTCCATCTGAGAAGTCGTTGCTCGAGGAGCCAGTCAACACGTGTGACCCTGCGATGTAGATCCTGTGATTGAAGGATGAGTGGCACTATATCTTGTTTAAATACGGGTTAATCACACTGCTGACCAGCCGCCCGTGACCGAACGGTTGAATGTTCAAACTACTAGCCATGAGGTCGCGGGCTCAAGACTCTCCGGAGTTTCTTGAGATGCTCACTGCTAATGATTCCCAATAAGGATGTGACAGCTGTACAGTGCTTCTCGGCTTTTCAATATAGATTGACTTCACTTACAGGATGGACTTCACTCTATCAACCTCTCGGCCCTTAGCTTCAGCTACAAGGAAACTGCTTACCTCGGCCAAGTCACATCCGGGCAAGTTCATCCTACTTTATTCAATCCTGCCTTTGGACTCAACCGCCTCGTTGCACCTTCAGTTTGTCCTACCCACAAAATCTGTTTTGTTCTCTACAGCTCGCCTACCGTCTCAAGCTTAAGCGATAACTCAAAGAATTTTCGTGCTCAATTCCTCTCAGACAGCGACAACGTTGTGTCCATGCGATTTTATTGTGACACTAACACTTCTCGTGATCCTATACTTAAGCTCAACTGTCTAGGGCCATGCAGTCTCAGCGATCTATATGGCCTGCCGGATCTCCAAAATACTTTTGCTTGTGCAAGTTGGCTGTTCGTATTACTTATTTTCCGCGATTAACGGTGTCTTGTTCTTTGCCAGACGGGATCCCATATTTTGCCTTCCTGCGTTATACTGTTTCTTTCCATGTTCAAATTGTAACTGTCCGATCCTGGGTTAATTTGACGTTCCATAAAAGACAAAAACGATTATAACTGCTTTCCCTGCATTCAATGGCCACCACACCTTCGTCGTATCAGTTTAAGCGTGACCGCATCTGTGTCAGATAATTCCAGTTTTTTTGTGTGCCTAGCTCTAATAGCAGTCGCGCCTTTATTCTGACCGTAACAATATGTTTATTTTTGACGGTACCTACCTACTATCCGGTGATAAACATTATTACGATTATATGTCGGTGGACCGTGCTGGTTGTTTTGGCACAGCTGACTCAATCCAGATTGTAGCACGTGACAGGTTGAAGTTTACTGCCGCATTTTTGTTGTCCGATAAGGAAGTGACGGGCCGTAATTCCACATATTTTAGACACTTTCTTTGCAAGGCTTGTCTAACCCCAAAGGCCACGGTAGTTGGTAGTCAAGAGGCCACCAACGACTGATTATAAACTGCAATCTAGTCTTTTGGTCGTTGGCATCGGTGTGCTTTTTAAATGGCGTAAGAATCCAGAACTACCATGGGATGGGCCATAAATTTGATGTCGGGTGATCTGTCGTCGAGCCCAAGCCTACCTTGCGTTTCCTTCCATAAGCCTTTTGTTTCTTCTCCTCAAATCAACCCAGTTTGGCTATCCGTACCCACTTCCCACGAGTCGATGCTGAGGGTACTGCAAGACAGTTCTTCCTGCCCTGTTGGTGATCCTGTCTTGCCTCCTTATTTCCTCCTTCCTAAACACTACACATGCCCATCTATCTTGCGTAACCTCAACGCCATTTTTGTTCAACTGCCACATACGGTACCCTCCTCTGATGGTGATTACACACTTACAGAAGATTACTCGCCCCAGCCATGAACTCTTTGTCAATGGAGCCTCGCTGCCTGCGCTACCAACCGAACGCCCTCTCCGTACCAATCTGCGTATGTCCCAACATCTCATTCTCACGCATCTTTATCTGCTCTTTCCTCGTCTACGAACTCGAGAACTTACAATTCCCTGTCACCGCTCCATTTCATACCAACCTTCCCGGACTTACCAGCCTTTTACTAGCCACCCTACTTACCCCCTCTGATCCCGCTAGCAGCATTTCAGTCCTCCTAATCAACCGACGCTCTCATTTAAAGTGTAAGACATCCAAGCTATCTCCACTATAGCTTGTCCAACCCTCGTACGCAAAACTGAGACGTGGCTCTCTCCTAGCACGCCTCATTCCATTATCTCCCTTCCGAAATAAACCATCTTCCGTTCGGGTCGTTCCCACCGCCGTGGTGGTAATAGCCTCATACGCCCCAGAATTGAAATGAAAGTCTCCCCTATTGACGATACACTACTGGCGGACAGTCCAGACTCTGTTGGGCTTCCTGCCCGCCGGGTTAACCTGCCGTTCATTCTCGAGTGTATATTCATGCCCCCACCACGCTCCAGCAACTCGATTAACCATATATCTACGTTTCTTTTCGATCCCCAAGCCTCACCTCACTCAAACAAATCAATTGTCAGTGACCTCGACCTTCCTGAGATCTAGAGCCCGCGGCAAAACTGCCCTTTGCGCATTTCGCCTCTGCTTGCCCGACTTGATGTCGAAGGCTGGTCCTAGCTTGTAGGGCGTTCAACCCGTGGTGTCCACACCCTATATATTCCCCCCATCGGCGGTTATCTGCATCCCACCGCTGCAGTTGACCCGAAATTCCAAAAAGCGATTATGTTATTATCACTTGCAGCTAGAAGAGTACTCAACCTCCCAATCCTTCCCTCTTGATCTCCTACATCATATTACCTAGCACGCTTGGAGCCTTTGCAACCTCGTTGCCACACAAAACCTGGGACGAGTTCTTTATCTTGTCACACAGAACGTACCTAACACCTTCAACAACAACCTACCAGCATTACCATGTCCATTTGCTCTCACACAAGCTTCCCATGTTTCTGGTTGCCGTTCATCCAGACGATTGTCCGCTGTGGGCCATCAAATAAGCAAGTATCGTAGGCTTTCCCGTAAATCCCATAACCTCTAACTTCTTACTCTTACTGACAAACTCGTGATTGGGATTACTACCGTTCAACTAGTCCTCGGAAAGCGCGAGGAATCTACCACTGTAGCCCATTTTCTTCAATCTAAGCTACCGGGGCGCCTCTGTCACAGGCGTTGCTTCCCAAATTCACCTGCAATTTGAAATATTGCGACCGCTTCCGGGGGCCCTGTCTATTCCAGCTGAAATTCCAGAATCCCAAAACGCATACTTAACAAGCTGCTATGTTCTTCCCGCATCGACCCTACCAGCTCTCCATCTGGTCGCGAAGTGACCACATCTGTTGACAAGAAAATGCTCACAATCTGCACACTTTCAGTTGCTCTGTCTTACTTAGCTCCGTCGCTCGTCCGCTCCAGAGTCTCCAGTTTCTTAGGCACTGACGGTATGGAGCTTGGTCTTTATTTCAAGAGAAACACAAAAGGGCACAGTTGTTCTTTGTCTGTAGCTCGTTAGGACTTGTCCCAGTTGTCGTTTGTTTAGCAGCACCAAGGACGACATGCGAAAGACAGACGTCCTTTCGTTTGATTTAAAAATAAATATTGCGTGGAGTAGCTCAAATGTACTGTGCGAGGCCCACGCACAACTTCGACGAGCAAGGAAGTGCCACCCTGGCCTTGGTTGGGTTGCACCAAAACAAGTCCACTTCATTATCCAGATAAAAGATGCACACTTTTAGCTCTTTTTCTCTAAGGCAGTCATACACATATAAAATGCAAATCCCGTATCATTTACTGAATACACCGACGCTCTCATTTAAAGTGTAAGACATCCAAGCTATCTCCACTATAGCTTGTCCAACCTTCGTACGCATAACTGAGACGTGGCTCTCTCCTAGCACGCCTCATTCCATTATCTCCCTTCCGAAATAAACCATCTTCCGTTCGGGTCGTTCCCACCGCCGTGGTGGTAATAGCCTCATACGCCCCAGAATTGAAATGAAAGTCTCCCCTATTGACGATACACTACTGGCGGACAGTCCAGACTCTGTTGGGCTTCCTGCCCGCCGGGTTAACCTGCCGTCCCTATTGACCACTACTGGCGGACAGTCCAGACTCTGTTGGGCTTCCTGCCCGCCGGGTTAACCTGCCGTTCATTCTCGAGTGTATATTCATGCCCCCACCACGCTCCAGCAACTCGATTAACCATATATCTACGTTTCTTTTCGATCCCCAAGCCTCACCTCACTCAAACAAATCAATTGTCAGTGACCTCGACCTTCCTGAGATCTAGAGCCCGCGGCAAAACTGCCCTTTGCGCATTTCGCCTCTGCTTGCCCGACTTGATGTCGAAGGCTGGTCCTAGCTTGTAGGGCGTTCAACCCGTGGTGTCCACACCCTATATATTCCCCCCATCGGCGGTTATCTGCATCCCACCGCTGCAGTTGACCCGAAATTCCAAAAAGCGATTATGTTATTATCACTTGCAGCTAGAAGAGTACTCAACCTCCCAATCCTTCCCTCTTGATCTCCTACATCATATTACCTAGCACGCTTGGAGCCTTTGCAACCTCGTTGCCACACAAAACCTGGGACGAGTTCTTTATCTTGTCACACAGAACGTACCTAACACCTTCAACAACAACCTACCAGCATTACCATGTCCATTTGCTCTCACACAAGCTTCCCATGTTTCTGGTTGCCGTTCATCCAGACGATTGTCCGCTGTGGGCCATCAAATAAGCAAGTATCGTAGGCTTTCCCGTAAATCCCATAACCTCTAACTTCTTACTCTTACTGACAAACTCGTGATTGGGATTACTACCGTTCAACTAGTCCTCGGAAAGCGCGAGGAATCTACCACTGTAGCCCATTTTCTTCAATCTAAGCTACCGGGGCGCCTCTGTCACAGGCGTTGCTTCCCAAATTCACCTGCAATTTGAAATATTGCGACCGCTTCCGGGGGCCCTGTCTATTCCAGCTGAAATTCCAGAATCCCAAAACGCATACTTAACAAGCTGCTATGTTCTTCCCGCATCGACCCTACCAGCTCTCCATCTGGTCGCGAAGTGACCACATCTGTTGACAAGAAAATGCTCACAATCTGCACACTTTCAGTTGCTCTGTCTTACTTAGCTCCGTCGCTCGTCCGCTCCAGAGTCTCCAGTTTCTTAGGCACTGACGGTATGGAGCTTGGTCTTTATTTCAAGAGAAACACAAAAGGGCACAGTTGTTCTTTGTCTGTAGCTCGTTAGGACTTGTCCCAGTTGTCGTTTGTTTAGCAGTACCAAGGACGACATGCGAAAGACAGACGTCATTTCGTTTGATTTAAAAATAAATATTGCGTGGAGTAGCTCAAATGTACTGTGCGAGGCCCACGCACAACTTCGACGAGCAAGGAAGTGCCACCCTGGCCTTGGTTGGGTTGCACCAACACAAGTCCACTTCATTATCCAGATAAAAGATGCACACTTTTAGCTCTTTTTCTCTAAGGCAGTCATACACATATAAAATGCAAATCCCGTATCATTTACTGAATACCATCAGTCACAACTAGTGCCCAATGGCTGTTTTCGCCCTTCGTTTTTTGGAGCGGACAGCAGTGATTCGCTGACTGGCGACCCTTACTCTCACTCTCGTGTTATGTTGACCTAGCAGATTTCAGGCAAACAACGGTTCTTATTCACCATCCTGGAAGCTGTTACCCTACCGCTTGTTATTTGTCTGGTGTCTTTGTTCACACTTACCCCCACTCTTTACAACGAAGACCTTAAAATGTGATTATTTAGTTCAGCTAAAATCAAATGCCATGTACTATTACCATGAATTCGCGCGTTCCAAATAGTCTAAATATTAGCTGCCTTGCTCACTTCCCCGACGACTGAATCCTCACATTTCCAAAATTAGGCACTTATCCTGGCCCTTGACTTACGCCTTCCGATCGACTGACGCTCAGTGCAAAAACGAGACAATGTTTTTACCATCGATGCTTTGCTCTATGTAGGTACTGCATACACGCCGAGCAGCTGCTAATGATAGTTTTTGGTGTCCTCGTACTACATAGGAAACCTCAGCTAGGCCTTGGCTCATAGGTCAGCCAGCAAACCACCCTTCCCTGGACTCATTTGACTTGATGCCACCACCTTTTAAATTTTTTTATGTTGGACACCGTTTTATCTGATGCTTCCCGGAACCCACCGGGCGTTACTTCTCTCATCCTATTGCGCCTCATCTCGCTCTTTCCGAGCTTCAGGCTAAGGTTCCAGTTGCTCCAAATGTCCCACACAATGGATATTTGTTAAACCTGGCTTGTCGTTGGTCTACACTTGCATGGTTTTCGAAATTATCAGTGAGCAGTCCACTTAGTTCTAGTTTAAACCATATGTTTGAGCATAAACTTGTCGTTTGTCTCCACTTCGAATTTCCCCGTCTCCATCTTTATCTTTATTTTTCGTGACCCTGGCCGTCCGTGACTCGGCCGCGTAAGGTCACTCACCGCCAGCAGGGGCTTTCAGTTTCAGTCAGTGCCAGCCGGCTTCAACATCAACTTGTCGTACCTCACGCCGATTGTCCTATTTCTTCGGTTGCCACATCTGCGGTAACGTTTCAGGTAACGAGAATGCCTCGTTGATCGTACCTTCTCACCGTTTTGTTGTTACCTGCCTGATCATACCTGAATTGGCATGTTCCCCACAAGTGGGGAACTTACTGCTTCAGTTAGAACAGACCAAACGGTCTAGTCAAATGGGCCTAGGATTGGGCCTAGGATTGTGAAGTTTCGGTCAACGCGGCCTCTGCCAGGCCAAAATCACATTTGCTGCTATCGGGTCATTTTTTTACAAACCAGTTGAATGAGACGAATCGTCTTCCGGACTGCTCTAGCTGCTCTACCTTTAGACGTTGGAATGAGGACGCTACATCTTTAGACAGTGACTGGTGTTTGTCCGTCCCGCTGCGTTACCATTCCGGCCCATGGGCTGGATGTCGGGGAACAGTGGCGCTGCTTGAATCTCAGAGAAATATCCCATCCAACCCCGACATAATTCAGTTCAGCAAATTATTGGGTGTCAAGGGAAAGCTAGCATGCGTGCAAACCCTGAAGCCTGGTGTACGCGGAAGGCTAAGGAATTAAAAATGCCATGGAAGCCGGGAATGCCCGAAGCCCATTTCTATTAAGTGATGATAAGTACATGTACCGCCGAACCAAACACTATAAACCCAAAGCTATTACAGTGTGATTGTCGGGCTTCTGCACAATGATCCTGTAGGCTATAGTAGCTGAAACTCAACTCCTAAATTCTCCGCCACGCCAGGAGGCCCAAGAGCAGTGAGGAATCTTACTGCAGGGAATTGTCTTATGAGGCCTTCTGAAGGTGAAGTCGGACTGTCAGCTGCGGTAAGAACGTTAAGACAGTAAATCAGTCCACAGACCACCAGCATATTCACATTTATAGAAGCATACATCCTGCCCTGCACCGAGGGAGCATGGGTCGGAAAATTTCAATCATAAGCCTGCACACCCCGATCGCCCAACGGTTGACCTTGAAAGCCGGCGCATTATTTACTACGGCCGAAATAATATCATAAGCCACCCCGATCGCCCAACGGTTGACCTTGAAAGCCGGCGCATTATTTACTACGGCCGAAATAATTTTAGAACTAATGAGTCCGATGTTGCCCAGAAAGCACCTGCTGTGCGCAGTTGCACTACAATTGAGATAGTACTATCATACTTTCTGCGTTTTCGGGCTGGGCTGGCGCCCGGCGTCTGAGTCTTCAGCCGCATCGGCCTTAGCAGCTGTAGGAACCGTGCACCTCATCTATAGCGATTCCAGCTGTCATAGTTTCAATCTTTGGAAATGAAATAGAGAGCTGCGTGTTGGAGACGGTAAATGATGCAATCGATGCTTAAATAAAGCGTTGTCGGTAGATATTTAACTAAGGGCATTTTGAGGAGAGCTATGCATTAACGACGGTAGCTTGGATGCAGGAACCACCAACCTTCAAAACTGTTTGTCCGAGCCAACCGAATCGACTGATTAAATGTCCGGAGGCCAGTCGCCTCTAATAACCAAACAGCACGTCATTTGGACGGATGTTTAACGTGAGGACTGCGGAGCAAGCGGAGTCATGCCCTGATTGGTCAGGATATCAGTCAATCTGGATCGAGCATCTTTAGCTTGGCGCTTCTCACCCCTCATGGAGATTCTAGCACGCTCTAGTGGAGCATTCGGCGATTACCCTCTAACTACAATCGTAATTATATCATTTTGTCTCAATAAATGGCTGTCTGAAGCTACTGTGCCTTCTGGTATACCACAGTGGGTGGAGCAGGGGGACGAGGACGGACACAGAGTTGCACGGCCATTTAGCAGTTGCAACAACTGGCTATAACCCGAACCCACGATGTCAGTTTCGGCAAAGCAACTAAGAGTAATTTTACATCGGCAACAGAAGCAGTCCGGAGAAGCCCAAATGAAGCTCGTTGAATCTATGTTGCGCAGGATGTCGACGAATGTCACAAAAATATCTGGGCCTCTGTCTTCTTCCAAAGACGATGCTGCCGGCTCGATTACTGAATTATATTTCGACGCTGAATCTCGACGGGCTTTTGAAAGTTGGTTCAGGAGCTATAAGGACATGTTTCAAACCGACTTTGTTTAGTTTGATGATGCATGAAAATTTGGATAGTTGCTGCGGAAACTGGGAACAACTGAAAATGATCGGTTCAGAAGTTTCATACTCCTCAAGCTCCCTCGTGACCTTCGTTTCGCGGTTGCTGTCAGAATCCTGACCCAACTACTCGATGAGGACATATTCTTGTTCAATAGTCATAAATGCCTCAACATTACCAAGAGGGATACTGAAGATTTCATCACTAATGCTGGTGTGGTTAACAGAGAACGCGAGGACTTTCGGCTCAGCTGCTGACCGAGGATCATTTCGAGCCCCTCGTCTTCTTGTCTTGGGCCGATACTATTTCCACAACATCGGAAACAGTTTATCGTTAGTTCGTCACATACAAATAGGACCTGCGCGATAAATACCTCATTTTTGACTGTATAGTTATACGTAGTTGCTGAATGGCGCTTTAGGTATCACTGATTTGTGTCAACAACACTCCCATCACATGCATGTAGAGACCGTGTAAGTCGCCGGGGATTATATTAAAAAAAGCCTTACACCTTACGCAAAGACGGAGAGCGACTGGAACAAACACTTAAAAACGCCGTTACAGTGCAAATAAACCTAAGTAAGGTTCTATTTATTATTAAAATCCTACGGAGCTATCAATAAACTCCTCATAAGTCACAAAAATGGAAACTCGAAAAGTTGTGGAAATAGTGGTATGGCTTGTCTTGTCTGTAATCGCCACATGATGCAGATATATGGACCCGGCAACTGAATCGAACTCAACAGGATCCTGAGTTAACACTTTAGACACCACCGAATACCAGCATTCTATCGATCTCAAGGTTGATGACGAAATCATTGGACATTCCAAATCCTTTCAGCCTTACCTCGCATGCAAAGTAAATTCCAGAAGACTATCAACTTCTAAACGAACCCCAAGAAAACCGCCCACACTCTGTTGGTTTCGTGGAGAATGGTACTGTTCACGCCACTGTCCCTACTGTAACCAAAGGTGCAGCAAGTACAACCGAAAGAATCACAAAGAAAAATGCTGGCGAGACAATTTCGGGAGCGTGCTGAAGCCATGACCACTACATTCACCCGGTCGACGTAAATTCGTCACAATATTTATCAATGGCACACCGGTTTTCCTCCAACTTGATACAGGCTCTGACCTCACTCTGATTTCGGGTATTACGTGGAACATGGGACAAAAATCAGGTCATAAGCACGGCCATGTCAAGGGAACCAAATTTAGACAACAGACTGCGGCTCCGTAAGGGAGCCACTTTGCATGGGACACGAGACAGCCGAAGTGGAGGGCACCAGAACCCAGGTCGGCCTGCTCACAGCTCCAGCGACGGATAGCAACTATCTGAGTCACCACAGTTGAGTTCCACGCCCTGATCATTTTAACGGCTTTCTCAATGGGGATGTGTCCGGAGGCAGCCTCCCCCAACGACTGACAGCACGTCATTTGAACGGATGTTTCACGTGCGGGCTGCGGACCAAACCGAGGCATGCCTTAATTGATCAGAATGCCAGCCCATCTGTGTCGAGCATCTTTAGCTCGATGCTACTTGCTCACTCACTGGGATTCTCGCACGATCTTGTGGAGCATTCCGTGAGCATCCTATAAATACAGATGTAGGAATCTTCCTTTGTCTCCACAACGGTCTATCTGAAGCTACCATACCTTTTGGAAAACCCTAGTGGGCTGAGCAAGAAGCCGAGCACCGGCACAGTTGCGCGACAATCAGTCAGTCACAACACAAACCGAAGTGGCTTGGTTGCTGGGCGTTCTCTTCATGCAGCCAATCTCCAACAGGTGAAATCGTCATTAGCCTTAGGTAGCGTAGATCAGTTGCTGATTGTTGCTCGTTCTGGAATACTCATGTGAGTTTGCGAGTGCTTCTGTCTGCATGCACTTTTCAGGGACGCGTGCGATGCGCACACCTCGCTTGGCCACTGGAAAACCCGTGGACCCTGAATTTAAGCACACCCATCATAACCATCTAATGAAGTCCTTTGGACACTACATCCATAGTGTATACTTTCTCTAATGGAAAGCCAGTTCACAGGCCGGGACGACGCGGGGCATTGCTTGTGGAATGGTAGAAACAATTATTTAAGCACCGGATCTCGAGTGTCACTCTAAAATTGCTCAAAGCGCGGTTTGGAGAGTACGACACGTTAGACAATCTGTCAGACGTCAGGCGGAAAACATCTTTGCGGATCGAGAAGCTTGGCTAGTCTAGAAGACTGAAGAGATGTCGGGGGCAAGAAACTCCGGGAATGTGCGTAAACCATGTTAGCTGATACGCGCAACTGGCCCAAAGAAGCCTCTTGTGAACGAAATCCACTGATAAAAAACGGCTCGTCTATCCCTAAGGAAGGAAGAATGCCCGAATCGCTGGGTTGAATAACTTCGGCAACAATAGAGCTGGCCACTTGCAGTTTCTCAGCCCTATTTCTTATTCGCGGGGGAGCCATGGAAATTATTATTATTACTATTATTATTATTATCATCGAAGCAGCAACATCAATGTTGGTACTGATTTGTCCCCGCCGTACAACCACAATGTTCAATCAAACGTGAAGGCTTGAACTGAAATAGGAAAGGAGAAGATAGAGTGACCTGGTGTTGGCCTATCGCAGGCTTTCTGATATGCCTAAACATCTGCGCGCCCGGTCAGACAATCTGGAAAGAAACTGAAAGCATGAACGCCTACTGACTTCCATTAGCCGCCACTTCTTGCGACGTCTTCAGTCAAGCACGGGGGGGGGGGGCAACGGGACCGCATCCTGGAAGATAAACCGCAACGACAGCATCAAACTCGTAATCTTTTGCGCACCCTTCTGCCGAGTCACATATTGACCTCAAAGTTTGCGCTGTTATGAAGGAGGCTCGGCATACGGAGGTCAGCCGCTCCGAATAACCGAACACATCGATTGGACGGACGTGTTACTGGCTACGGACCGAACGGAGGCATGCATTGATTAATCACAATGCCGGCACTATTGAGATTGAGCATCCGTAGTTCGATGCTTCTCGTCCCCTCACAAGGATTCCAGGGTGATTTTATGGAACATTCCGTGATAACTTCATAAGTACAGTTGTAATAAATTTCCTTCGTCTCCATAAAGGGTTTTCTCTTCCAATATACCATATTAGGTGGTACGGAAAGCCAAGGACGAACATATTAATTGCAACAATGTTCGCAGTACACGGCACGTGGAGGACAACGTTTATCTCGATAGGCGATGTTTCGCCGTACGTAACACATAACCACCACAGCTGATGGTGCTGGATGTTT
>NW_008751702.1:2030735-2038048 GCF_000715545.1 Opisthorchis viverrini | reverse complement strand
CCCGTTTTCTAATTATCTCGTTACGAATCCGTTGAAGCCATCAGATAAGGGCTATACTTCTGGGATATTTGTTGCCGATATCCTGGAAACGCCTCACATCTCTCCGCAGGGGCCATGTCTCCTAACCGTAAAATAATATAAGCCGTACGGTAGCGTGGTACACATGACCCTTCTAGTGCTGGACAGTGAATTTGGAACCCTAGAGGATTTTGGAAATAAGTTAATATGTTTTCCTTCATCAAGAGCCACCTAGCTACTGGTCCAAACGAACTTCCATCTACTCTGTTTGGAACTGGAAGTGAAATCCTCAGTCGACATTTGTCTGACCTATTTGCCCTTATCCGGACAAAATAGACCGTCACAACTAACTAGGGCAAGTCGATAGTGGTGTCAATTTTCAGATAAGATACTCGTTCCGACCAGACTCTGCTTCGCCTATTTTACGTGGTCTTACGGAAGCACGTGAAGACAGGACCCGAGAATATCAAGCAGGATTCCGTCCGGAAAGGGTTGTGTGGACCACACTCCGCCAGGTGTAAGGACAATGACATGCCCATAGACGCTCCAGTCTTGCTGTTCCTGGACTTCAGAAGTGCGTTCGACTCTGTCGACCGGTTCGTGCTTCGCAACACGCTTGCGCAGCATGGTATGCCACAGAAGTGTGTGAATATCATGTGTTGTGTGTATTGGCATGCTTATTGGTACTTGAGAATGTATGGGAGTTCTCCAAAAGCTTTCCTACAATCAACGATATCCGACACGGCTGTCCACTTTCTTCATTTCCATTTAAATTTGTCATTTCGTCATGAAGAGACGACCTTACCGCGGTGTGACGGTTTGTGGGAATCCATGATCCATTGAACTATACTGGTGTAACGGTAATAATAATCAATAATCGTTCAGCTGTAACACCCTTTCGGTGCCTAGCTGCCGTGCCACACGAAGAGGCACAAGGGCTGGGATACTGCCAGGTTGCCCAAGTCCAGACAGGGGAAGTCGAGAGGCAGATGTCGCTTTCGAATCACGTACCTTCCGGTCATTAAATTCGCCCTTCAACTACCGAGCCATCTTGCCCCGAAGTGTAGACGTAAATTCTTTCCTTCCGGTCATTAAATTCGAGCTCTAACCACTTGGTCCATCTTTCTTGCCACCTGGTGTAACGGTAGATACTGCTGATAAGACACGCGAGTGGTAAGTTTTCTCGTAAATCCGCTTCGCGTCTCTTGAAAAGTGAGATCTATTACGGAATTTGTGGAGTCGCTCTGTAGCATTTGCTTGCATTTGAGTAACAGTCAATGAATATCCAGGAAAGTTCAGGAAGACGTGTTCAAGAAGGTAGATATTCAGTTTCCGTAAACAAGATACGTATGAGATTTTTGCTTCGCTGTCCAATAGTCTGTAACTGTTCAGTTTGTGTTTTCAAATAAACAACTCCGCAGCGAAGGCCTTTTTGCTTTCTGTGTACATTAAGCATATAGTCGCGAATTAGACCGACGGTTGGAACAACTAGGGAGATTATCGGGCCAGGTGGTTTGCCCAGCTGGTTAGACGTCTGACCAACACAGTCCCCTGACCCTCCAAGTTGGGTGCTAGAATGTGTTCCATAAAAATGGTAATCGACTTGCATTCCTCGCCAAATACCGCTGCCTAGCGGTCAGGCTCTTGAGCCAAAGGCTTTAGTCGAGGACCATAAGCATCCTCCTGTCTAGATGTGGGCGCCCTGGCAGTATCTCCGTCCGCATACAACTATTCGGCTGTGAAGCATTAGTTCTAACATTGATGTTGCTGTCTCTGATTAACTTCGGCATTGATGGGGTAGTGAGGCGAACCCAGGATAGTCTCCCAAACCCCGGTGCTCGGATCATCATCATCATCATCAACGACAGCATGACATCAGTGTTCAACACCAATGCTTCACTGCCGTACAGCCAGTGCTCGGATCTACTTGGGCGAGAACCTTGTTGGCCTGAAATACACAGACGACGCTGTTATCACTTTCGAAGATGGGCAGGAGCCCTAAAAAAAGCTAGCTAAGGTCATCCAGTCTTTCAGCATGTGCTTTGCATCCACAGCTAAGGTCTCTAAGGAACCACGAAGTGTCAATGGAGGCTCTGGAACGCCATACGTGTCTCGGGAGTTGCATAGTCTCTGGTGGTGGTGTAACAGACAAAGTCGACGCATAAATCTCAAAGAGCAGAATGCATTTGCCGACTCCCGCCACTTGCAGCACCAAAAAGGCATCTTACTGGGTCTCAGAGGACGCGCATATCCGACCACAATGCGAGTGGTATTGTTGTACGGCTGCAAGACCTAGCAACATTGGATGGAGGATATGCGGGATAGCCCGGCGGTTAAGGCGCGAACTTACTGACTCGAAGATCAGTGGTTCGAATCCAATCTCAGCATCTCGGCCGTAGCTGTCTAGGCTTGGTAAACCTGATAGTAGCCCAACCCTCCTGCCTCCTTCGAGTGGCATTGCAGCTAGACACCGAAAGGGTGTTACAGCTGAACGATTAATACTATCTTACCATTATGGAATATCTTCAAGTCTTCGACTACCGATGTCACAGGACTATAGCGAGAACACACTGCAACAATGATATGATCAGGAAATAGGTATTCGATAAACCGTGCAGTGTTTCACTCAATGAGTGTGTCCAGCAGTAGGTTAGGCAATGTGTTACGCATGGTGAGTTGCCACTTGCCGAGAAGACCTTTGTCTTCGATGCCTAATTCGGATTCACAGAAACCTAGCGCTGAATCGTATGTGACATGGTGGAAGTGAATTAAGGATGCCACAAAAAGTTTCGACGTTGTTGGTGCTAGTTGCCTTTCAGGATGGGGTTCACGTGACTCTCTGTGCTTGGCTGGGGACTGGACGATACGGCAGCCATCCGATGTCAGTAGCATTCATTCCGTTGATTTCTGTCCAGATTGACTTAATGTTGGTGGCTCAGGCACCTAGGATGTTTGTGCAGCAACACTGTTTTCCAGCGTTGCCGTAAATGTTGGTGATAATAAAGAGCGAGCTATATTTGGCGCTCATGGCAGAAATCATACTGTATGACTAAATGTGAAGTTCAATGGAGGGCATACATTTTTCACTGTCACCTCGAACTAAAATGAGAAGGGAAAAACAAAAACTGCGTACCAAAAAGTAAAAGTGCGTGTGACAAAAAACAACCCTTGTCTCCTTCATTGTGTTCTTCGTCTTATTTGTCTTTTTACGGTGATTATCTGGCATAATATATCACACTGTGATCCACCATACAGTGCAGAACCGCATTGTACACGGAGACCAGAAGGTGCAAAATATGGATGTTGCAGTGCTCAGTGATATTTTGTAGAGTGAGCGTTTAATTACCCCTCTCACTCCCCTCGGGGAAAAGCACATGTTAGCACTAATATCTGGCTTTTTAACGCACCCGACGTCACAGCACCCAGATATTAAGCTTTCCCTATTGATTGTATCAGATTATTCCCCAAATACTCGTCATGTACATGTCTGCCTGCTCTTGAGCTCGAGGTAGCTCAATAGCTAAGGTGTGAGTTTGGTGAGTGGAAGGTCTGTGATTCGAACACAATCCAGGCATCCCCACTACTCCTGTCCAAACCTGAGCGCATCTCAGCCCTCACGCTTATTTCGGATGGCATGGCAGCTAAACCATCATTATTATATTGTTACACTTGCATGGCGCTTTCTCCGTGATGATCATGGTATTGCTGATATCTGATTTAGCATCTCTACCGGAAATTGGTTCACCTGAACGTTTTTGTAGGAGAGTCGTCGAATGCTAGCTGGTTCCTGACTAAAAGTGAGTGAGGCGGAAGTGTCTCGGTCACTGACGGTTGCTACCGTTCTTCCCCTGAAGGTTGTTGCAGCCGCGCTGAATAGGTCTTGAAACTTGTGTTAGCGAAGTGTCTAATTCGTATCGCTTGTGAAAATTATGACCTGAACGATCTATGTGGAGATCTAGTATTTCGGGCGTCTTGGTTAGGCATCCAAGTGATCCAGTATAGCTGACTGAATGTCGCTTTTGAGCATCGTTCATCGGTCGTCGACTCACACTCTCACTCGTTGGTCTACATCCACACTTGCTGTCAGCGGTGAGCTTATAAAGCAGCCTGTCTTCTTTCTGATTTTTCAAGTTAGGCCATATCAAACAGCCGCAACGAAAATGTTTAGCCGCGAGATGTGAGGTGCTGCATCAGAGAGATGCGAACAGAGTTATTATCCGAACCGTTGGATCACCGGTCCTCGTCCACGTCCATTCTGATCGTATAATAATATATCCGAGTTGGTGTGCTGTGTCACTATCATTCAGGTACAACGCTAGTAGGTGTTTTCAAGAATGATGGGAGTGGGTGTTTGCTATAGTCAATAGATTGACTTCTGCTTTAACTAGTGGCCCAATCGGCTTTAACCAAGAGGTTTTGCACACATACAGCAATTCGAAGTTATTTGTTTGACAGTACAGACAAAGAATAGCAAGGTTTTAAGTGAGATAAAATGGAGGAAACGAATCATGTATTTCCATGGGCTTTCCCGTTTTCGTGACCTTTGGACGAACACTACTACTTGGCTGTTTTTGCCTAATCTGTGACTAACATCAAAGCTGGATAGTTTGACTCAAGTGTTGGATTTTATGGTCCCTCCCTTTTCCTCCTTGGATTTTATATAACTCGCAAGCGACTGACTGCACGCCACTCCTGCCTTACTTCTCTAACACTTGATATGGCTTTTGTACTTTATTCCTTGGACTTTGATAATCGCAAATATATTTTCAAGTTTCTCAATGGTTCCGCACGTCGACATGTGAACCTTCAGGTCTGAAGCAACCGAAATTGACCTAGGCTGGCAGTTCTTTTTGCTTCGTCGCTACTGCTCTATGGTAGTTAGTACTCGACTGGAAGTGCTTTGTGCAAAGGATATTTCACTCATTCTGGACATCACAAAGCAGACAGTCACTGATTTCCATTACTTTCGCTATTGTCTGTGTTCCTGATGAAGTTCGCAGGCTCATCGAGTAGGTGAGCTGTCAGCTAGTGAGTGTTTGTCGCTACTGAACAAGCTTGTCAGTTCAATTATGAGATTTTGTTGATTTTTCGGACTGAATATCCCCGATTAATGCTTCTTACTGTTAATTTCGGTCCAGTAATCGAATCCAAAATTGAACATGGATTCAATAAATTTTTAGCAACACATCCCTGCAGCACATTGAACTCACTGTTTGAGCATGTTGACTGAGCAAGTCTACCATGAAGGCTGTTTCACTATTCCACCACGATTTGATTTCAAGTATGCCCTCATTTTTGCTGTCCAGCAAACTTTATTGCACAGAATACTCCCTCTTAAATCTCGGCGGATTACCGTGATATCGCTAATAGGAGAGTATGACTCGTTCCTTGGCGAACGACCGCAGCAAAATGTTTCAGGACATCCGTGTAAGCCAACATCAGGTGGCTTGGTACGTCTTGGTCTCCGTTTTTTAATGCGTCTATTTTCATGTAGGAACTGTCCGAGGTAAGCCTCTTTTACTAGAGTAACTGGCTGAACACAACACAGCCCTATCTTGATGGATACTATGACTGTGAGCGGCAGATTGTCTTCTTGACGATGAATACGTTACGAGTGGAGAGCATTCTTCACATTCTCAATGAGAAGGGCTGTGATATCGAAGAATTTTCCACCGTAACGGAATATAATACATTGCGGTTATTGTACTACCTTTTGATTGTTTCACATTTTATTGTGGTGAGTTTCTGTTCTCCCCGAAGCTCTAAGTTGCAGATAACGACAATTGGGACGCGACTTAATCCAGGCTATATAAAACTGTTCAAGATGCTGGAGAAATTAAGGTATTGATTCTGATTGAAGTCGTAAATTTGTCCGAATAGTTCGAAGATGCGATACGCAGTGGATGCGTGTATACGGACACTGCCTCTTCCGCGAGACTGGTTAAACGCCGGCAGAGCATCCATTCCTAGGCTATTGTTTGTCTTCAAACTTTTGCCCCATGTGGCAAGGAAATTCGCTCAGGTATTTGGTGGGTGTGTTTTTACTTTTTCGTGTGCCTTATGTTACGCTGTGAAAATGCAGGCTCGACCTAAAGGCGTGAGTACTGTCGTGATAAGGGAGATCGAAGAGTTAGAGACTAAATTTGAACCATGAACTTTTGAGTCAAGAACTGGAGCTTTTGATTCTTAATGGTTTGGAAGAATTTGCACTGTTGTGCTATGCGGTAGCCACCCTTCCTACAATCCGTAGTCAACTGGAAGCTTAATACTTTACCAGAATGTTGGTGAATAGGGATGGTAGAACACGTAGGTGGCAACAGGTGTTAGGTCTAATTTAGCTGGGCCGGCTACCATTTGCTGTGTAAGCGGCGAATTCACGGATGATCGTCAGGTAAGGAAGCACTAGTACTGAGGCACAAGCACCATCCCTTTCCTAATCAAAGCAAACGTGTGATGTCTTAGTTTTTAAGCAATATTTTATCATGCATTCTATCGGTTACTTGATCATGAATAGTTGTACTTCGCCTCAACTTTGTCTGTCCGATCTATTCATGGGTTGGAACTTTGGCGTGATATTATGATCCCCTCAGGATAACTTGGGTCACTAGTTGAACATGGCAGGTTAAGCTCGACTTCTTCTTTGATATTTGGAAAAAGGGCATATTTTTGCGTCTTTGGAACAACAAACGTTATTTTCAATCAATTGGAAAAAGTTTGGAACCGATTGAGAAGTCATCGTTTCAGAAGAGCTTGGTAAACAATCGGTAGTTTTTATTTGGGCAACGTTTCGCTTTTGACACAGAAGCTTCATCAGGCCAAGTGAACAGGTCAACAGATTGGCCAGGTTAAAAGACAGACGGGGAACCAATCAGTAAGTCCTCTTCACACTAGATCAGTGTTGAGTGTCAATTAACAGCTCTTGTCGGCTAGCGTGGGTGTCAAAATCTTGAATTGGTGGGTTGGAGGAGTTTCAAATTACTTCCGATCGCTTTTCGTTCCTTAATCTTCCACTTCAGGGTGCTTCACTTGACGATTCACCCCGGGTGCCACTGGTAGATCCTTGATCATCGGGGGATGTGAATGTTGGGGGGAGGGGAGGTGCGTAAGGTTAAGTGGAGTTCAGGTGATGACTACTCTCCCCTCTGATGATCGCACACCAACACGTGTTAGCTCGAATGACCCAAGACCGTTCTCCACACGCTTGCCAGTTCCACGCTTTCCATTCTGTTAACGCTGGTATGCTTGGCGATTTCTACCGCCTCTGCTATCAGTCTCTGTGAGGTGGACCGTAGTCC
>NW_008751702.1:1993149-2030526 GCF_000715545.1 Opisthorchis viverrini | reverse complement strand
ACCCCCCCAACCCATCAATTCAAGTTGTGGGCCCCCAATTTAGCCGACAGGAGCCGTTAATTGACACTCAACACTGATCTAGTTTGAAGAGGACTTACTGATTGGATCCCCGTCTGTCTTTTAACCTGGCCAATTTGTTGACCTGTTCACTTGGCCTGATGAAGCTTCTGTGTCAAAAGCGAAACGTTGCCCAAATAAAAACTACCGATTGTTTACCAAGCTCTTCTGAAACAAACGTTATTATTATTAAGAGAGGACTGGTGGATGATTTGGAGATTCACAAGGGAATCGAACTTGCGTCGCCAGTCTTAAACACTTGGACACTTATGATTCAGGCAACTAGCTTGTCATACCCTACAGTTCTCGCTCGCTAGAGGACACCGCTTATTTCTGTTTGTCCGCGTTTTTCTTTTCTCTAATAAGTTCTTTCAACTGTTTCAGGACCCAGGTTCCGTCAAGCAACTGGAGCAAAACCTTGTGAACCAAATTTTCAATACCTTCTACGAAACCGGGGTTACTGGCAAGTAAGGACACATTTTCGTGTGGGTGCGTAGCTAGTCTTATTTTGTAACCATCGTAATTACAGTTGCACTACTAGTACGTATCTTTTATCAGGTGTGTGAATACCGGAACGGGTGTACCGCATCCTGCCGCTGTTCACCACTCCAGGAAGTGAGGACAATTTGCGTTTGCCCGTTGACATGGGTGAATGCGTCTATATCTTCGTGTGTGTGTATGTATGTGTGGAAAGTTTCCGGTGTTCGTACGCAGTGTATTCCAACTATTCTGTTCGTCTACAAGTTCTGATCTCATGGAGACATTTTACTGGCAACGTACGGGCTGAAAACATCGAACAGAATGATTCAGAAGCGATTCCAAACCGTTTAAGAAACGCATTGTACGCAAATCTTTGATATCCTCCAGATAAAAGGTCACCGTAAAACTTTGGTATCACGCAGAGATCAAAACTCTTTTGCCATTTAGCTTCCGTGTATTTGAGTGGATGATGGGTCCACCTCGGTTTGAGCAGCCGGACCATGCTCTAATTATGGTCCATGACCACCGTTTGTTGGTGCATGTGCTCTGCATGTCCGATCACCGTCTACCGAATAAAAGTCCCAACCTCACACCCTTTTGTTATGAGATTGGTGGGAGACATAGCCACATAAAATGAAAGTTCATGCTGGATACGGAGACGTCTTCGTACCTTAATTGCTCTGCTCGATTTGTTTCTGTCTACATGCCGCTGAAGACTGCGCAACGCGGTACATAGTCGATCTCACCGGCAAGATGCTGGTTTCCCAGCTGCATTTGTGTTTTGTGTGTCCTAGGCGTTGTACTCTGTTGTGACGTCGATTGCTCTGTGTGAAGGCTTTGGGTGAGCTGAAATGTATGTGCTCATGCCTCAGCAGTCTAGATAGCCACTTCTTGATGCATGTCAGATGATACCGAGTTATTAGGCACCTGGTCCAGCTTGCTTTAACGAACAACTAGTGGGCATCCCAGTCCATCTGCACACACGTTCTCACTGAAGCTAAGGACGAAAACAACTGTTCGACACTAACCAACTTAACTGGATTTTGATTGTCTGTCTAGAGGAAATGGGTTAACTTTGAGGGTAAGTGCACGCACTCACTCGTAGTGCTATTAGGAAAGGTTCCACCCACCCAAGTGCTTTTCGTCTGGCTTGTTCTGGATGTTCTGGGTAAGTGGTTTCAATCGCACGGATGTGCAAGGCGAACTTCAGTCACCAACACTCAGTAAATTGCAGATTCCTTGCGTCGCCCCTCTGCGTTATGGGTCATATCTTACGTACAGGGCTGAGAACAAAGTTCTACGAATGTACCTTTTTTCGATACGGGCAACCGGGAATTATTTTGCTGTTTACACTGTATGCGAACTCCTGTGGACTCGTACGAGTATACGGGAAGCTCTCGCCTGAGTTCACCACATCCAGTGGTGTAAGATTAGGCTGTCCTCTTTCCCCTTTCCTCTTCAATTTTGTTATTGATATGTTGCTTGGAATTTATCTGTCTGCCTCTGAAACCGGGGGAGTCGAAATGCTACCGGGACGTTCCCTCACAGGCATTGAGTATGCAGACGACATTGCTCTCCTTATCTCAGATCCTTGCCAAGCGGAAACCACTTTAAATAACCTAAATAACTGTGCTGTACGGTTTGGCATGCGCATCACACCTGCAAAGTGTAAGGTGCTGCTACAAGACTTGGTGGGATCGAACCCACACCTCATGCTTGTAGGAGAGCCAATTGACGTGGTAGATAAATTTGTTTACCTGGGCAGCTGTATAAGTTCCGGTAGACTGACCGGAGGTGAGATTACTTCTCGAATCGCAAAAGGCCATGGCAGCTTTTGCCAACCTTCGACACCTGTGATACCGACGTGATGTAAGCTTGTCTGTCAAGGGAAGAGTTTGCACTGCGCTGGTGCGATCCATTCTGCTTTGTGGATCAGAAACATGGCCTCCATGCGCAGAAAACATACAGAAGATGTCAGTGTTTGATCATCGGTGTTTCTGAAGCAGTAGACAGGTCTGATGGGAACATCGGACTGTTAAGGCTGAGGTACGCCTGATGTTCTTAGTAAGAAATAACTCTCCAGCGATAGATGGATTACTCACGCTTCATAGGTTGTCCTGGTTAGGACATGTACTCCACATGCCAGAAGACCGTCTGCCTCACAGAGCTCTTTTCTCCCAGCCCTGTACTGAGTAGAAGCGACCGAGTGGTGAACAATGTATGACCTGGCAACGAAGTTCGAAAACACCAACCAGTAAACTTAGTCCGGTAGGCAACTGCCGCCTACCTGGATGGGGACCCTGGGACTCAAATCACCAGTGGTTAATGACATTGGCGAGAATGGTCCAATCGCGCAAATAGTGATGTTCGTGCATCAAAGCTATTGCATTCGATGCGTAGCTACCCGAACAAACTGAACATGCCTTCGCCTCCAAGGCTTGATGGTATGTTCCACTCTCCCGTTTCCCGGTGATCGGAACTGCAGCAGCTGGAACCAATGTGCCTATGGTACACGGCTTATGGCTGATACATTGAATTGAATTGTACAAAGGATAAAGTCACCGCCCTTCTATTGTAATCGCTGTGCAAATTATAAACGATTTTACATCTCCAACCACGAGGAGCTCTATTGTATTGAACCTAGAAATCCTAGGCTTTACAATGTGCCTTGGTACACGGCTTATGGCTGATACATTGAATTGAATTGTACAAAGGATAAAGTCACCGCCCTTCTATTGTAATCGCTGTGCAAATTATAAACGATTTTACATCTCCAACCACGAGGAGCTCTATTGTATTGAACCTAGAAATCCTAGGCTTTACGTTTTGAACCATGTTATTGGAAGAACCATGAGCCCGAACGTCAATTAGTATAAATGTTGATGTTTGTTGAAGCGTGGAAACTCTACTGTATAATTCTACTGAGGTCCTCAGGATTTCAATTATCATTCGTGTTCTTTGGAGAAACAAGTGGCCTCTACATCAGGTGTCAGACTTGCCAAATCCGCGTTGTTTGAAAGCATTCTGACCATGGTGGTCAAAACTACCTTCGTTTATCGTACTGACTGTATACGGGTTTAGATGCGGCACTCCGTGCAATTTTGTGAGTGCTTTCCACAGACGCCACGACACTTGCTAGAGATTTAGTTTCAAACTCGAACCATCAGAACGACAAGAACAGTCCCAAAAGGACAAACGTTCATTCGGCTTTCTATTTCTGGAGCCGAAGTTCTTGAGAAGTAGCTCCAACCGTACACTCATTTTGCGAACAAGTTTGGTTTTGTGAGAGGCTTACCCAAGACCAAACTGAACCGTATGTAGAGATCGAGTATCGAAAACTGCGTTTGGTATTCACTTTTGAGGACTCTGATCATACTGACATACTGACAGTCGTTTTTTGGAAATATTACTTGACACCTAAGTGATCTGCCTTTCCTACCATCTTGGTCCTCTTTTCATATTGGCGCAATCTGCCTACGAGGAGTTAGTATAACTTGAATTACCTTTTTTACCACGTTGCGTCAAAGCCATGCATGTTTACGTTCGATAAAAAGTTATTTTTCATGGTAGTATTCGCCACACGCCAAATTATGGAAGAATAGTGGGAATAGAGAACCATCTTACCACATGGTATGAATCGACAAAAGGTGTCCAAATAGGTATCCACTTTTGGCGAGTAGCGGGATCCACGTGATGATGAGTTTAATGACGGACAAAAATATTGACTGTGTGGTAATAAGCCAACATTTTGGATTACTTGATTCTTTTGCTTAACACATGTTCGGACATTTTGTGCACACATTTCATCATCTGGACCATCAAATTATTCCCACTGAATTTTTCACTAGTTAAATTGCGGTACGGGACTCGGCGTATTATTCTTCAGTAGTCCCTGTTCCAAACTGTAGTCATGTACTCGCTCGTCCACCAGGATGCTTAACGTCCTGACTGAGGCAAATAGTCTTCATGTACCTCCATGAGTCACACCTGGAACTGGTGTTACAATGCCGATTTCACGGGTGTCAGCTGTTTTCGCGAGCACATATATCATCATCATTTGCATCGGTCTCTTTATCCGCTCCCTTGTACTAGCATCTCTATGTGACCCGAAGGGATAGTCTGCCTGTACGCATGCATCCGTAAACAGTTTACCGTCAGCTTTGCTGTCACACGACTTTGCTTAGAATTTCAATAACCCACGCAATTCTACCATTTATTGGTAAACATCCGTCAGCTGGAACCACTAAAAATGGTTCACTGTTGATATCTGATACCGAGGACACTTCGATTCATATCCGTACTCACTACGACCGTTTTAAAGTGCCAGAATTCGGCCGATCTGTAGGTGCAATTTCCTCTCGATTTTGGATTGCCGCAGATGACTTCATAGTCTAAAAAGGTAAATTTTATTGAAAAGACTTCCAGTTACTATCGACACAGTGTTCGTATGCTATAACACACTGCACTGTACGATTAAAAAACTAATGATGCTTTCTTGATATTGCTGAAAACTCTTTGACAGCAATCTTATGAGTAATCTTATGACTAAGTTATCAGCTCCCGCCTCCGATGCGCAACTACCTACCCCACCTCCCCGAATCATCGGTGCACAAAATTGTGGCAGCTAAAACCACTGTACGACAAGTACGCGGTTATTACAGCTGACAAATGAATGAATAGATGCGGAAGTTATATCAGTCTCCTCTTTGGCTATTCTAAGTCGGAATGTCTGAGCCTCCCGGTTGGTACTGTATGGGCGATTCCTTTAGGTTATAAACCTTGTCAGTAATGGTTCAAGACCGTATTCTCTAGTGGTTATGTTGTTCCACCTATGCTTTCATTATGACACCAGAATTAGTTGGTTCTATAACTGCAATGTAACTGTGAGACAAGGTTTCCGGGATCAATTGAACGTTGGACCCTGCGGCAGTAACCAGAACCTGTTGATTGATATGTGACGGCTGTAGCGTCCAACTACTGGCGTAACGATGGGTACTACTAATGAACCATGCGAGTAGTCTATGGTTAGTGGCCAAGCTCGGCCCCGCATCTGATGGAAGATGAAGTCTATTGTGGAAATTGCGGAGTGCTCGTCTATTATTGTGTTATGGTTAGTGAATATCCAGCAAAGTTCAAGAAGATGCGTGAGAACGTTCAATTTTTAAAGACTATGTGCATATGAGATGTTTACCTTCTTGTCTAATGATTTGTAACTGCTTAGTTCGTGTTTGTGACGTCGCATCGAAGGTCTTTCCCCTTTTTAACGGTATTTTTACTATCATATATGTATACCTATACCAGCCATGATCGCCCTGGTAACCAGAGCCAAAACACTTTGCGATACGATGCAACGCGATAACCGATTTTGCAACCTGAACTATAAACCTGCCGAAAGCATGCAACACCTTTACCGATATTATTATTTTAAAGTCAAATATTGGATGAAGTTTTGCACTTGGTTGAACGGTTTCTTAAGCTCCTAGCGTTTGTCTCGTTTCATTTTCTCCAGCACACCAGTCAACCAACTCTTCATACTTCCTGGACACAACTTCGTTCATGTACTCCTAGGAACTGAATATAGTTCCTCAGGATCCGGCGGTCGAAGGATGGTACACGATGGAGACCTTGCACAGGAATACTTAGAGTCTATTTTAGACAATATGAACTTTGGTCATTTGAGCTCGAAAAAGGAGACCAAGCGTAGCCATTTGATTCAATCTTGTCTTAAGCCGACCGACATGATGTTTGAAGCACCACCAGAGCCTACAGCTTGGGACTATCCACCTCCAGATCAGCCTGAGGAACACACGCTAGCTGCGTTTCTTCACATGCATGTGAGCAACATGCTGGATCAACTTGCCAGTCGTACAGGAGGCTTTAGTCAAAATCCGTTGGTACATGAGTTGCCCACATGCAAAGGATGGTTTATGGTAAGTTGGAGACCATGTGAGATTTTCTCATTGTGTTGACTAGTTCCTATAGCTATCTTGCAGTATCGATAAATTTATCTGAATTTTCTGCAGATTCAGCCCTAGGCACTAGCACTTGCATTTAAGGATGGATCTTGAGCGTGATATACCATATGACAAATAGAGAATGCTACTGGTGACATTATCTAGATTTCTAAAGGCTGACCGTTGTATCCCATCGACAATCCAAGGTCCCCTGTCACCCTTAATTGGCAACGCGGGGCCAGCCGAACGTGAACAAGCAGTCAGCGAAATTGAACGTGATAGTTGATTGTCGAACCAGAAGCACAGAACTGATTCGATGGGAGCGAAATAAGTGCTTTTACAAACAGACGTCTGCCCTAGTGCAATTAATGCAGTGTCCAATGTTTGTGCAGCCAAACTACAGAGATGCCAAGTCGTCATATCAGAGCAGGAGAGACTTTTTTCCCACCATATCAGTGACCATTTCAGTCAGCTTCATCCGAGAGGCAAAGACTTACTCTTTTCTGGATGATTGTACCTTTAGAGGAGACAGTTGTTTCGTGCCCCAAAAGTAGAGGCGTTAGCGCTGGATCCCTTCGATTTTGAAGGCTGCTTATAAGATCTGAAGTGAATTTTCTAGTCGGGAGATGGCATGAAGGAACTCCTCCATCATCTTGATTAAGTTTCAGCAAACCATCCTTCCGGACGAATAATACAAAATTCATTAGCTCTTTTTCGAATTTTCTAATCTCTGTCTAAGGTAGATCAAAATGATCAAAAATAAGGTTTGCTGGAAACTCATGCCTTTTCCACCGCATTCCCCCATCGCTGATTTTTGCTCACCAGCAAGAAATCCAAACTCCAGTTTTGACCAAAGTATGTTTATAAAAGCCATAGAGTGTGGTAATGAAACAGAGGTGAGCTTTGTACTGCTTCGTGTGTTCAGAGATCTCCATTCACAAGCCAAAACAGTTCTGATCGCTTGGTTTTGAGGTCGTTGCTCGACGATTGGTCGTTTTCTCGCCTGTTTCTGTGAGTGGCTCTTCACCTGAAAAAGAAGTACTACTTTATATGCAAAATATTGTGAAATCCATTGACAGGGCATACGAGCGTTATCCTCCAGAAGCATTTCTGATCCAATTAAAAGCATGACAGAACCTTTTCGTCAAGCTTAGCAACCCATTGAACTATGTCGGTGGATCCTCATGAAGCTTCTACAATTTCTCATACGAAGTTGGTCAGTGGAGAACCTTCTGGCATTTTCATTCACTTGGTTCTCCAGGTTGGGAGTTGGAGCAGTTGTGACAACTTGTTCCTTACGATATCGATTGGTTGATATTACGTCAACCACCGCTGCATTGCGTCTAGGCTTTTGAAATAAAGGCCCTGGTTAAAGGCTCTATTAATCTTTCTGTCTGCTTTTGGGTGCACTGATTGTACCACAGCCCGCACAACAGATTACAGCCGAACGTACCATCATGACACATCGGCCATAAAGTGATGGCATTATCTCGGTCATCCTACATAAGGCAAGAAATATAAACGGAAACAGGACACCACTGGCGCGTCCTTTCACTTCTTATTGTCATCTGTTAACGTGCCTCTTGATCCATTTATCAACCACTCTTCTATGGACCCTTGTTGTAATGACGTCAGTCACTTAACCAGGAACGCGATTAAGTGCATGCCATACCGGAACTCTAATTATAACTCCAAGTCGGCGAAGCACGCTCTCCCTCAACAGCTAACCATCCTCGTATGCTCTACGAATAGTTCAGATTAGTCGTAACACCGAGAGACGCATGAGTAGAGTGCTTCCGTTCATACAAAGCACCTCTTGGTGGTATATTTAGTTGGCATACAACGTACAATCCATGATGAGCGCCTTTTCCAACTTTGTACCGCTTACCAGTTGTTTCTCACTAGTAGCTGGTTCAGACGCAGTGACCGACGCTTTGTACCTGGTACTCCTTTATTGAGAAGCTGCCTGAGATACAAATTCACCACAGCTCCCTCATCTACCCCTGGTGCAGATCAGTCCTTGACTGCTAAACATTCTGGAATATACATCAATTCAGATTAGGACTTCGTTCGGTGTAAATTTTCTTTGAAGTTCTCCTGAAAACCTAGAGATCAAGTGGAAACCCCTATGGGTGGATGCTCTGTTTGTGTTTTTTCCAAGTGTGTAACGAAGAGACTGGACCTTACCTCAGTTTGAGGGTTTGTGCGTACACATAATCTAGCGACATACACTGGGGAGTGTACGTGTGACACTCACAAAGTTTTTCATACTTGTTTGGTCACTGGGTACCGACCAGACTAACACAGTCCCCTAGTTCTTCAGGTTTGGGATCAGCAACTTGTTCTTTAGTAAAAGGGGATACATTAACATTTCCCAGCAAACATCACTGCCTTGTAGTCAGGCTTTTGAGTCAAATGCTTTGAACCAGAACACTCACCTAACAAAGTCACCTACTGAAGTCCTTTCTTATGTGGATTCTTACTAGAGGTTTTTGTTCGGAACCCTGCAAGATGCAGTGTGCCCCGCTTGAGGAACGGCGGATCTAGATCTAAGCAGTGGATCTCGAACACTTAAATTTCTCCTGGTCCAAAGTACAATACCACTCGACAAACTGTCAGACCTCAGGTGACACAGCGTCTGAGGAAATTAAAAAGCTTGGGCGGCCCACAGAAGTGAAGAGCTGGAGGAAACGGGAAGCTCGGGATGTGCGTAACCTGTTCCAGCTGACACGCAAACTGGCCTCTGCTGGGCGATGGCGAAACAATTCCGATAAAAGCAGGTCACTTGTTTTTGAGAAGGGAGAACGTTTGCATCAATGGGCTGAATGGACAATCAACTACAATTAAACTGGCCACCTGTCGGATTCCCGACCCGCTACGCATCCCTAAACAGTGAACTTGAAACCTCCGACGGCTTCGGAAGTTAATGAATTCTGTTCACCCCACAAACGTCACTGAGTCGCTGGCCCTGACGAACTCCCATCTGCTCGATTCAAAAATGGAGGTGAAATCCTTAGGCGGTGCCTGTTTAACTTATTTGGGCGAAGGAAACCATTCTAATCAATCGGCTTGTGTCGATCATAGTCCCCATACTTAAAAATGGTGCTCACAATGAGTATGGGATTAGGCTGACTTATGTTTCAATCAGAATATTCTTACTTCATCTTATGAAGTCAGTGAAGACGGGACCTGAGATCATCAAGCGGGATTCCGGCCGGGAAAGGGTTGTATGGACGACATCTTCATACTCTATCAAGCGTTAGAGAAACGATATGTGTACAGGCGCCTCACAATCTTGGTGTCCCTTGACTTCAAGACTGCGTTCGATTCTGTCGACCGGTTGATGCTTGTCCACCCAGTCACACAACAGGGTATGTTCCAGAAGTTCGTGAATATCATGCGCCGTTTGAATTTACAAACAGCTCACGTAGCATCGCAATTCACCTTCTATCAGGACTATTTTGGTGCATCTTACTGGGCATCATCCAGATGCCGGTTCCTTTTCACTAAAAATTCGATGCTTACTAAGTGTCTATTCATTAGCCTGAGATCAGATTACTGTGTTGGTGGGTCATCTAGTCAGAAAGGTTTGTCTGAGGTCTGAATGGTACAAGCCTTCCGTTGAGTTTGTGTTGATCGATCTTTGGTTGAACTCCCCGCACTGAGCTGTAAGCTGGGAGGAAATCGTAATCGCCCGCTAGCAATAAATCGCCTATTATTTATCAACCTTCTCTGAAGCCGTGACTTGTCGGAAGAATGTCATGATAAGTTTGGGTGCTGTTTGTCTTGCTCGCCTTCCACAGTAGGGTCCACGTGCCCCTCTATGTGTTTGACTGGACACAGTGAACAATATGGTGGCCAACCGATGGCAGTGGCGTTGTGGTTGTCAGTTTCTATCCAGATTGTCCAACCGAATGATGGACATGTAGGCACCTCGGTTGTTTGTAATAGACTAGCCGTAGACCTCCCTCCCTCCGTGTCGCATTTCTTTCCTTCCATTTTAAGACCCCATTCACATAAAGTGACATGGTCTTGTGACGGTGTTCCCCTGGTGTTACTGTCATTGATAAGGATGATGATAGTGATGGTTTCAAAGCTCTTCTAGTGGGTTGAAAACCACTGTACCTACTACATGATAAGGCCTGATCCATGAGTGCATATATACATAACCACTGGTTTTTCGTCGGTCATTATATAGGTGTTCCAACTATCTGACTTTCATTGATTGGTTTCTCAGATATTGTGGACCATAATGTAACTGAGACATCCTTTGCTCACTGACATTAGTGGGTGCCATTCGATAACTGACAGTGAAAACCCTTTCAGATTCCGAACTGAATTTCATAGTTACTGGCATATCACCGACTTGCTGACACTGACCATTTCTGTTATGTTAACTTTCGTTTAGGTTTTCAACTAATGACTGACACAAACAGCAATAGTTGAACTGGTTTCCAAATTACCAGGTCGATCTGTTCCTGTTTTAGGCGTGTTACAAATTGTATACGAGTCTCATGGCGGATGACGTCTTACCAACGGATGTGGTCCCAGAAATTTCTGCTGATCAGTTGTGTGAAGATTCCTCGGTACGAACTTCGCTTGCTCAAGCATGGTATCGCTCCTTGATGGCACTTGTCTCCTGTACAACAGTACGATCTTCCGGTCTACCAAGCTCGGTTAGTCAAGACCCAGTGGTTGGCGGCGAGCATACAACGAAAGACATCGTTCGTAGTCAGTCACTTCGCACCGATCCACTTTACAGGCTCTCTGAAATTCGATGTCGGGCAGCATTGACAGCCGCTGAAGTTCATTACAAGCAGGACCTTCCTATTCACTACTCGAACACTTACCATTTAGTCAAGGTACGGTTTTTAAGCGATTTTTTTTTGCTGGCTCTTGAGGGATGCCCCACACGAACAGATCTTTTTGAACTGTGTTAGCAGTCGAAAAATTTACACAGGCTAGATACATTTCTCTGTTATGTGGTATCTACATAGCGAGCGGACGTAAGGTCAGCTGATTTGTTGATCGAACCAGATTTACTGGGAAACTCACTTTTACTGGTTGCTTTCATGAGCACTACTTCTGAACGATTTCCACATACGAGCGGGTTTTTCTGACTCTACTCTGCTCGGTCTTAGTTACATTCATTGCTAGAGTGTGTCACGAATTCGTGACACGAACTCCACCTACATTGAGTCGACATTCATCTGCTTCTAAATCTCCATGATTTGTTGCTAGAGTTGCCGAATTAGTACCTATATAACCCCCCTTTCCGTCCCTTCTGACACGACTTTATTATATAAGGATATGAGAAGGATACAGCGATGTAACTGTGAGCTTCTAGTGGCCACAATCGGTCTGTTCGCAGTTGAAGGGATGACCCAGGTCGTAATGTTGACCGTTGATTTGTTCGCTTGGCTGAACAGTTTGTTTGCAAAGGTTTCATGACCGGTAAAACTTACAGCACTTCCATCCACAACCGCGGTAAAATGTTTGCGGACAAATCAACGGTCAGCATTGTTTCACATTTCAACTCTACACCCCTACGTCTATATTTTTCGCCTTTTAGATTACTCTGGTTACACAGCAGAAAAGCGACTACCGGTATGGGTTCATCATAATTATGAACCAGTATACCTCAACTACGATGTACAAAGTGATAGTGACAACTTGTAAGGTACTTCTACTCTGACCGATGTGGGTAGTTTGCTAACTATCCACCATCCACCACTATCTATCCTCAGATAGATGCCTGACAGTAATCACCGTAACACTATTCTTAGTGCAATCAGCTGATATCATAAATTCGTTTTTCTTTAGGACATTTGTTGTCGGTGCATTGTACTGAACCTATCCAGCACGGTTTACTATGAAAAGCTTTCCGCCAAAAGTAGTGCCAGAGATGCCCTCTAGTGCAGAACATGTATACTTCTGCTAACTCTTCTTCCAAAATCCGAACGCCCGCTCAAGACTTTTATCAATATTCTTTGCGGACTGCATAGTTCTAATTAAAAAAAGTCTTCACTCAGCGTCGAGAGGGCTTCCCAAATAGGGTTTGCTGAGTTGCGATTGTTTTCGCAGTACTGAATTCGAACACTGACCTGAAAGCCGTTTAGAGACTGTGCCTTTCGGTTGCCCATATCGAAGAAAAATTCACCTTTTGGAAATGCATGGAGCCCACACTGTAAGGAGGTCAGAATCCTACAATCTTGAGACTGATTTCTTATGAGTTTGCTGTGTGACCATTGACATCCTGCTACGCAGCCATCTAGATATCCACTTTGTCTTTCTGTTCATCTTTCATTGCGGAACGCGTTTGAATTCAGCACTTACTTCCAGCCGACTGCTATGAACCCACTTGCGGTATTCCCACTTTTCTGCTCAACAATCTCACGGCATAGCTTTCTCCACCTCTAGGTCGTTTCTGCCTTCAACGTGGTAATCAGCTTGGCCCGCGGTCCCCTTGTCTTCGCAACATTGGAGCAGTTGTCAAAAAGGTTAGCCCATCTTTACCTTGCTGGTCGTGTGACCTGCTCGGCAGTTTCTCTAACTGGCCAACCATGTCAGCATGAGCTCCATCGGCTCCCCGAGGAGGGTGCAAGTTTACGTGCCATTTTTCTGCCTGCTGGGAAAGAGGCTGTATGTTCGGAGTCCATAATAACTTCACGACTAGCCACCGGATTGAATCGAGAGGCAAATACCCTTTTGGATAACTTGGTTCCCTTCGGTAAGTCTTCCGGTTGTGTTGACTCGTGACTTTCCACAAAGATTGTCACTAGCTACTTTTCCTGGGTACAACAGTCTTCAGTGTGCCAGGCTCACATCAGTTTTTCTTTGTCGTGCCTCACAATTCGTCATAGGTCTCTCTGGAAGGTGGAGAATTTACTGGCTCCAGTCTCTCCTGACTGACCAGTTGACAGTTAAGACAGATGGCGCGAAAGTAGATGCTGATGAAGCGGTCGTAGGTGGAAGCTCGTCACAGAAACCAGATCTCACTCCAGCTGAGTCGGGAGATGACGAGACCAATCAACATCTAACTGTCATGCCACATCGTTCGGACGTCATCTTGATCAATGCCTGCAGCTGTGGTCGTCAACAGGCTGAGCGACCGGACCCCTTTGATTACAAAGAAGCTAACTGGCGCTTCTACTCTACGTTGGCTAACATGTGTTGTAACAAGGTTAGTCATTCCGTGATCACTACTGTTTTCGCATACTCGGGTCCGTTGGTTGTTATGGTAGAGCAAACGGTTATTTTACAGCTTCTGGTCTAATGGGAGATACCTCATGTTTACGTTCCACTGAGGTCCCCGGACGTTCTCGGCATCCTATACTTAGCGTCGGCCCATGTACTTTATCCATTTCGGTCAATGTAACCCGGTTTCTGTGGATGTGTACTCCTAGACGAGACAGAACACTGGATAATGATACCAACGGACAACCCAAACTCCTAGTCAGTGTTTCTTACTATCAAACTTATCTGAATCATGAATCCGTATGTAAAGGAGGACCGGGTAAACCGTTGCCTATAAGCGATTTCAGTCGTTTCGATCCTCACCGAACGAAACAAGCTTCTGGTACTCTCTCGCATCTGATGCTCGGTTTATAGCTGGCGAAATGAACTGCTGAATAGCACATGCACAAACGTAATAGGGGTGTGATCTTTTGTGTACTTTGCTCACATTCTCTGATATACCATAGTCCTTCCCTTAAAGAAAGCCCGGATAATGAGAGTCGCTACTAAGAACACTTCCACTTGTAGGGGTAGCAAAACCGATTAAGAAACAGGAGGGGGGTTGAAATTACCCATCAATTTGAACAGAAGAACCGTAGGACATGACCACTAGCCTTTTGTTTAACCGGGTGTGAAAGTTCTGCCCAACCGAAGTCCACTTGTTCAACTAATTTAACCCACAATAGGGCTTGTCCCATTGTGGCTATGGTAGTGATTGTCACCTGGTCTGACGCGAGAAACGAATCTGTGGTTCCAAAGGCATTTTACTGCATGTGTTTACTGTAGTAACCAATGTCACATAACCCTACAACCTAAACAACGTAGACGCTGTATTTTCCGCCTCCCCCACCTTAGAGACTGTTCAAGCGCTCCGGATGATTTTAGGTGTTATGTTGGGAAACATGGTGGTTGGTTCCGAGGGTGTGCAACCAGTATGTCTCCATTCTCACTTGCCAGTTTTAAGCAATAATGAATACTGATCGTTATGTAGTGGAGGACTTCCGGACATTCCAGTCCAATAATTTGCTCTTCGACGGATGAGAGGACATATCGTTGGTTGACGATTTGGATATACTGTACATTCCTTTCATTCCAAAAAAAAACAAGCGAATTCAACGGTGTCCGAGAGCTAGTCAGATTTCGGTGGGAGCATATTCGGCCTCCCGCGAATTTCCTGCACCGCTCCACAATCATATCCTGGATAAATTGTTTCAGACAAGGATACGCCACCTTGGGGTTAATTGATATTTCTGCCCATTGTACCATCTTTAATGTAACTTTTAAATGCTGAAAACCTCGGTGGTAACCAATAAAGTTGTATCTTTTGTTTCCTAAACCGAGACACAGTTCCCGTGGCTGGGTAGTGTGACTGCCGACTCCACTTCAGGATTGTTTAAATGGGCTTGTTCCCTCTGTGGCGTTCGGCTCGTTAACAAACTTGTAGAATTTACCACAGGTAATTTTTCTTTCAGTACGCAATTGTGTTCTGATGAGCCGCATCCCGATCTACTCCGGACATCTTTCACGTTGCTGGTCTCACTGTAAAGATGGAAGATTCGTTGGTTGGGGAACCCTACTAGTATCTGTCACTATTGAACTTCTATTATTGGTCACTACAACCAACGACACGTCATCGTCCTTTATAGAAGCCTTCTTGGTAGGACAATCAAGTTTTGTACTTTCCCCTTTTTATGGACGTGCAATGCGGTAATTGGTTTGGTATGCACTACGATATCAGAGTCAGGCGTTTATCTCATAAACTGGGAAAGACGGTTCAGAGATGTACGATGTTTGCTCGAACCAATTCCGTTCTGTTCATTTCTATTGGTTCCAGAGTACAAGGTTCACTGCTGAGCACCAGGGGTTGTAGTGACAACCATTCGATCTGTTTGTTACTCCTCAAACCCTCGATCATACAATAGTTTATCTCAGTTCTAATACCACCCATTCGTTCTAATTATGTCTTTGTTAGTGCCGATCGGCTGGAATATCCCATTAATCAGCAAAATGACAGTCAGTGCATTGCGGAAACCATCATGATCCCCTGTAGCTGTTGTTTTCGTGGAGGAGCCTGGGGTCATAACTGTGTTATTCTAGGGGGTGACGGCTATGCTAGGTACACTAAATCGGTTTCCACCCTGTCATATATATACATATATATATATATATATGCGGACAAATGAGACCTATCGAGTGTGATTAATGTACTCGTAAATTATTACACATAAGATTTTGTTTAAATTCGACACACAACTGCCTGATGAAACCGCCTTTGTGTCTGGGTGATGAACTGATGTCTAAGTTACTTTCCTGCTTTTGTCTTCTCTTGTAGCTAACCAGTATAGCTCTTGCGCCACAGTTCCTTTGTGACCAAGGTCATCCGTTTTGTCTACCTACTGACTCAGTTGCCGCAACTGCTTCATTAGCAGAAGGGCAAACTGTATTTCGAGCTTCATCACAAATCCCCTCGGATGGTAGCTGTGCTGCCGCACCCGTCGCGGTGCTCACAAGGCGCATGGCTGCTCTGGGTGTGAGCACCGATCATCGTCCTCTGCATTCCGGAGATAACCTGTCACCACAGGAACTTCTTCTGAACCAACCAGATCCAGCGGATGCGGACCTTTCCCAACCGGATGAGGAAGAGTTGATGATTTTATCGACCTCTGAACTGGGAGATGTAGATTTTAGAACACGCCAACAACCCAACGAAAACGATGCTACTGAAAACCTATGTAAGTATGACTCTAAAGCAGGTACTCCAAGTACAAAATTAAAAACCCACCTGCGGGCGTAGTCGAACCACCAAGCTGGTATCAGCGGAAACGTGGGCAAACACATATCTCAGGAGTGATTTGTCTTCTTCCCATGACGAGCACACATAACTAAAATAATAGATTTCCGCTTGGTGGAGTTGCCTACTCTTGTGAAGATAGTCATAATTCTACCTCCTTGGGGTGAATCCCTTAATGAGAAGTCATTAGTAGGATAGGGAATGTTGTTTGATGAGAAAAAAACCAACAATGAACAGTGTGTTTCTCCGGCTCAGTCTGATACGTCACGCTGAACAGGTACTTCTCCCAAAGAATTTAACCATCCACAAAACAAATCACTGTTTGGGAATGTATGTCTTCTGTCTCATCTCTGCATCGTCTGTTTTCCTCTTTGCCGTACATACACTTGCATCCCTTTTTTATAGTTTCACCAGAATTGTTGGCGCTCTGGTTGTTTTTCAAAGACTTGGCTACTGCGGTTCAGTGTAAAGAGGTTTTGGTACAACCACTACTCTGCAGATCGAATTGTTTCTTTGAAAATTCTCATTTGATTCCGGTGAGATATCACAAGTTCAAGCATACCACATGAGGATTTGCAATTGGTCAACACGTGACAACAAAGATCGTTACTGTGAGACCAATTAGAGAAAGCTCCCAGCTGTGGTCAGTAGGCTGGTGAGTCTTGGTTAGCTAAACCACCCTAAGACCGATTGTCCATTCGTATCCATTAAACAACGAGGATAGAAAAGCTATTTGTACTAGCTTTTAAGTGTGCACTGTTGGACGTAGGAGCTGTCGCACACTATGTAGTCGCCATTTCTGAATGAGACGTTGAGCTCACCTGAACGGTTAATGGTTGAAAGCCTTGGCTGTGCGAGATTTCAATCGCAGACAACTTCGATAAGGTGATCGCTCTTCAAGGAATTTCTGTGACTGATTTACCTTGGGTTCCCTGTCCTACGGTTTTGCTTGTGAAACGAGAACGAGAATGAACTTCTTGACGTTTGGAATAGTGAACGTCGCTTGGATGATTATCAATAGATGCTATAAGGCTCTTACTACCCGTATCCAGTTGGCTTCTCATTCAAAGTCTCAGTAGTTTATCTTTCTGGTTTTTACTTTCAATCGAATTCATTCACAGCCGCAATGGAAGGATCGGAATCTGATAGTACCAGCGAATCTAGTCTCACTTCACGAGCCCCTCCTTCAGAAGACGAGGAAGAAGTTGATGTCGACCAACCTTTGGCTGGATGTCGACGTCTTCCCGCAAAAGATGGGTCTTGTAGTGAATCGCGGTCACCTAGTCCATCTATGCCAGCTGAGCACAGTGCTCCTCTAAGATTGGTCGTTCGCTTCCGGGACGGTGTCCCTTCCTCCAACTGGATCGTTGGAGAGATCCCGCGCTACCCATCTTGGTCCATCTATGCTTTGGGAAAATATTTCAGCTATTCTCATTCCTCTGGTGAGTCTGTGCACCTGCTTCTGTGTGACCAAGGCTTTTCGTGGAGTTTCTTGATCTTTGCTCTTTGAATAGGACTGGCGGCAGATCACAGTCGTGCTCTTCAACGTGGGTCACCCAGATGAATTGATGTCACGGGTCCTGAGCTACTACAAAGTTGGTTGCCACTAGAAGCCTCCTAATTGTCCATCTGATGCTATCTTTTTTCGAATTTATCAAATCGGGCCTGTTGATCTAACCAGATTTGATCTGTTAGTTGATACAACTAAACGATTGAATTTGTGACTGAAACCCACTGCTTTTCAGACGTCGGTACTTCGAACCCCGCAAGTGGGCCAAAATGTAGCTCAGCAGGGTTCACGACTTTTATAGTTTCTGTAGGTGTTTTGCACACGTCTCAAACCATTCCTTCCTGGTGTTCACCATCCGGCGACTCAGAGTGACGGCGTCCGACAAATCTACGGAATTGGCCCTATCTGATGCCGATCAAAGAGCGCCCGGATCCGGTTGTTAACGAGAATGCCCGGTCCGCCTTACGAATACGTGGACATGCTTTCTATGGCGTGTACTATGCAAGTGGGAGCAACGTTTTTTCGAGGTTTGAGTTGGAACTCGCACATGTTCAGATTCATGGTTGTACGGCAGTGAAGCACCGGTGTTGAACACTGATGTCATGCTATCGATGATGATGATGACATGTTCAGATGCTGTATTTCGCTGTCACCTTCATGAATGTTATTTGTCGCACTTCAGGACTATCCTGCAGAGGCTTCCTGAGGAATAGCAACTTCTTACTACCATGGGATGTGACTATTGGAGCCGGTGCGTGGGCCTTCTCTGATCGCGGCGGTCGTGGTGGTAAATCTGGTCGCGGAGGAAAGTTTCGTGGTGGTAGAGCAGGTCAGTTTCTTTTCCGACTAAGTTGCGGTACACCTCAAGAGTATGTTACACCGGATTAATATGTGCCTTTCCAACTAGATCACCTACCACATATTCAGTCTTACTTAATTTCAAGCATCAAGTTTTGACTTTGCGATGAAAGTCGCCGACAACCGTGAGTGCAAATATAACGAATTCGACATAGTAGTCAGTCATTTCTTCCGTCAACCCCAAAAAGGTATGGCATTACGACGAGGATGAATTGTAGTCATCTCTTTGAATACACATTTCACTCAGTAGACCTTCGGATCGAAGGCTTTGAACAACAGTTCCGGAGACCACCTGCTGGTGTTCAGTCGGCTTTCGATCGGTATCAGAACTCCAGACCATAAACTTGGATTTCTCAAAGTTTTCTGGGGTACACAATGCGTGGGCGCCATAACGACGTTGGTCCTGACGAACTACCGCCAGCTTTGTTTAGGGATGAAGGCGAAACCCTTAGTTACTGCCTGTTCAACGTATTTACGTTTGTCTGGGAGAGGGGAGACCGTCGCAACCAGATGGGATGAATCAGTAGTGATGCCTACTTCAAAGAAGATGCTCGTAAACGTGGCTATCGCAGAAGTATCAGTTTGACCTCCCGTCGTAACAAAACTCCCAGAATCAGGCTGGGAGCTAAGAACCCCCTCCCCCGAGCTGAAGACAACGAGCAGTATATCGGCCAGAAATAGATGTGAACCACATGTTCACACTCCATCAACCACGACCCTCAATATTTGTGTTCTTTGATTTTAGGGGAGTATTTGGTTCTGTTGACAGGGCACATTTGTAAAACAGAGCGTGTTCCATAGCTGTTTCCATCACAGGTATAAGCATACGAGTAGTGAACGCTGATGCCTAGCTGTCATATATTTACAGACTTGTGGGTGTGTAGGAAGGTATGGATACCCTCCAGAAGCCTACCTGCAAGCGTGATCTCTAGCAAGAATATTCGTTTTCTTCATCCTTGTTCAATTTTGAGATGTTTAGACAAATGACAGAAAGCCTCCAGATCCCCGGTGTTCAAATAGTGACCGGCGAAAACGTAGTCTATCTTGAGTACGACGGTATGTTTCTAATTTTCGAAAATAAAACAGCGGGAGTGTTTCTTGAAGGGTTGACCGGGGTCACTGTGGGGCACTGGAGGCTACTGAGCGTTTTACGACGCATCTCAGAGGTTGCTTCAGCTGTGATGTTAGGCGGACGGACATGGTCCCTGCACAAATTTGTGGGTAGAATCGTGTTCCCCAAACTGTGGCAATTATAGCGTCTAAAAGGTATGCTATCGAGCGTCAAGGGTAGGGTGTATCAGACTAGTTGTCTGAGCTATTTAGACCTTATAACGCGGTAGTTTTTTATTCGAAACCCATGAGGCGTTGGCTAGTGTAATTCGTTCCTCGTTTTTCGTTGACATCACTTACCTTCAATGTTATTTTGCTGTTCTAATAAGTTCTCCTGTCAGTTGAGTATTGCAATCAATGATTATTGTATAACATGTGTTATTACTGAAGCAGCCTGTATTAAGGACATTTTTGACATTTTCAGATTCGGATACGGTAAAACTGTTTATCGGTTTTGAGATGGAGTGCCCGTTGGGTCACCGCTTCTTCCTTGCCGGTCCAGATCGAGCAATGGACGGTCCAATGCAAAGCAGCCAGGTACGTCGAGCGGTCCATGGTTTACTCACTCGCGACCTACCGCTCTACATGCCATGTCGATGTCGAACTGTACAAACAAACGATCCTCTGGGGCGAGGTGCTGGGTGCTTGATGTCGCGCCCGGATAACACTGCCGAATGGGACTCCTCGGGCGCAACCTCCACCGACAACAATGGGCGTCCAGTTGTGTGGGCTCAACTCACGCGAATCTATTTAGCCATTCCAGCAGCCCCGATCCGCGTCAGGTTTCAACCAAGAATCAGACCTGGTGCTCCCAGGTTAACCCCAACATTCCATTTGGGACATACGGTGGATCAATGTGCTGAGGGTTGTTTCGAAGCCTCTTCCGATTCGGAGCGAGAAATAACGGCTGATGAGGACAGCGACCCTGACCATTGTTGATACAAGGCTTTGGAATACCGCCGTCCAATATATAAACTCTCAAAAACGTCATCCCCCAAAGGTCGGAGGCAACGCGCCGGATTCGTTTCACTCAACAATGGATATCTCTGGGTGATTCGGTTACCGTATCCTTTTCATTGTTGCAAAAGTAATTTTTGTGTTTATTCTGTCCCAGCCACCACGAGCAACAGGTGTGCATATACGGCAATTTCGTATTTGAAGAAAGCAATCTCACGTCGCTGTGAATAGATCCCCCTGATCCAACGGTGTGTTGCTGGACGCTAGATTCCCAGTATGGGATAGAAGAGACTGTAATTCACCTCCAATTAACGTTCTAGGGTAATTACTTAGACTGGCATCAGCTTCCCAAAGCAATGTGTCCGATCATTGAGTAAACTTTGAGGTCCGCAAGCTCCGGGATCTTATGGCAGTTTATTACTAATAAACTATTGTCCGTGATTCTTATTACATTGACGCCTTTGTCGGCTTGTTGATTAACTAAGACTGACACATCTGCGGACTAACCATTACGTTTCCTCTGTAAAGATTCAGACTGCTCGGGGTGTGTGCAGTCAACCTTAATACACGCACATCATTCACGAAGGCCTACCGTTGTTTTCATTCGTGCTAATTAACCGCGCCTATTTAAAATGTTCTAACCGGCCACCATGCACCCTATGTCCTTATAGATTATTGCAGATTTTCCTACCATGATGGAGTTCAACTATTCCAAAGACCTAAAACACCGGAAAAATTGAAACAATGGAAATTACTGAAAGGTTCCATCAAGCTGGAGGTGTAGACTTACAAATCAGTTGTGATTTGTATCGGTCTGGTCCTCTTTTTCTTAGAGTTTTTGTAAAAATAAAGTTGCCTTATTATACAGAGAGGTGAGTTATACTTCGGTTCGGAAATGGTCAATGTTTTTCTTGGTTGTGGCCAACAGAATGTCTAGTTTTCACAGCCCGTGGCGGTTGAATTCTTCTCCGATAGTTTCCTGGCAATCTGCGCTTATTTCGAGCTGATTGTCTTCTGAATAACACAGTCGACGCGGGAGATTGAACAGAGGAACTTGTTAGGGCTGTTTCAAGGAAAATATTTTGGACCTCGTCCGGTTTCATCAAGATCGCCAAATGACGGATTTCCATAGGACCAACACGACAACAACCTCCCACCCATTGTGCCTTTGGATAGACCGCTTCTGGATCGCTTAGTCGAACAGCCACACCGTTCAACAACTCTTTTTCCCAATCTGCACAGCGGCGCATTGAAAATTGGACTATCGTACGTGCCCAAACACTCGGTCCTTTGTTCGGTGGCCATACCCAACGTCCACGTCTTCGACTTAATCCTTTTGGTGGGGGCAACCACATCTCACCACTGTTCGCGTACAGTACCAAGAGCTTGCGCGGTTTTGTGGACAGCTTATCCAGGTGATCTGGGCGCTTTGAACAAGGAGGCGGGTGATAGCCGTCGTCCGTACCGGGACCGCACCCATCTTGTCCTATGTTGAGATTGGATAATGCCAGCCCGATTTTATCGTGCTCAATACAGCAGTTCACGCCTATTCCGAATATCTGCAAATAAAACGGTATTAGACAAGTTTGGGAATCTGGAGATTGACAGATGTGGTTGCTTTTAACGTCAAAATAGTATTGAATTTACGATGAGAACACCGAATTCATCACACAGGAAATTGATAATCCTGTGATACGTGCTCGGTAAACATGCAAAGATAATACAGCCGGAGGACCGGGATTTTACGGCTCCACGATTCAACCACACGGATTATTTGGTTGGGAGATATTTGCTCAAAGTCGCGCTTTAGATCCCATCTTATAAGTGAGGTCTAGCTACGGTGGAATGCCGACAAGTACTGGACTCGTTAAAAATAGTCAGCAAACATACGTCTCGTGAATCTCTAGGGCTATCTTCCATCCATTCGTCAACGAGTGGCTGATGAACAGTGTGGCCAGCTTGCAATTAAACAAGACAGCGCTACTGCCATTCATCCATATGACGCTGATTTATAGCCTACCCGAGTCATTGAGAAAAGCTTGTCACACGTACAGACATTTTTTCCTGAAACCACCATTATCCCAACCTTACCCGAATGCACAAATCTTATGCATGTCTATAAAACACACCAGGCAGAAGTACTACATAGTAACGACCTCAGTAGACCACACAGTTGTCTAAATGGCACCTGCCTGTTGAACAACATAGAACTGTTGACCCTACGAACGCATGACCTGGCTAAATTGTCAGAAAAGTAAGGCCACACCGTGTTGGTGGGAGGACAAAAAATAGTGCATTTGGTTGTGCTTATGTCAGCCAAATTGCAAAGTATGGGAGATGAGCCATATTAGGTTTGCAGTAATGTGTGCAAGCGACCGTTGGCTACGTACTTGGTCACACTTTTGTATTTCCAAAGCAACCTGGTGAAGTGGGTCGCCTCCAACCGTTGTTTGTCCGTTGGAACTGGCGACAGAGAGCCACGCAAGAGATTGGGGTAGTCGTCGCATCACCTCGACTATTGCAACTACTTCCATCAATATGGGGATAGTTTCCCACGCCAAGAAATCGGCACCAGCATCCACTAGGATCTTTGCTCGGGCGTAATGAAACTCCACAAGTTCGTCAAAGGTCATCCTATCTGCATAACTGCCGGAGTATTCGGAACCGTCGGCTAAACATGCACCATAGGGGCCAAGGGAGCCAGCCACCAATACAGGCAATTTACGATTCTTCCACTGATGCGTGTTCGAGGCAAAACTCTCTTCGTCTGTCGTGGCTATTGCTCTTCGGACCAGACGAACGGCATGTCGCATGAGTTCTCTTGCTTCCGAGTCACTGATTTTCAGCGCTTTTGCCAGGGTTGGCGGTGAGGCCTGGTAGGTATTGGTCGAGAGAACATCACAGCCTGCGCGGAGATAGCTGAAAAAGAGCCAAGGGAAACGTATGAGGTTCTGATCACTCATAGATTACGTGTAAGTGAAAATCTAGGGCGAATTTCGCGCATCCGTTCTGTCACCATACCTTGAAAAGGAGCGTTACCTTAGTTTACCACTCTAACTGACAAATACCGGAAGGCGGAAGTCAGACAGGTTATCGTACCTTTTGTGTACTTCACATACCAAGTTCGGGTCTTCTTTCAGTAACCGACAACTCCATGCCTTGTGACCATCGATTGGAAGATGTGATCTTTTTTGGCACTCGCTCCCGACACCACCATCGAGAACGCGTATCTCGTTCAGCCACCTAACAACACGATCGTCTGTCATCGCCCGTCACTTGCCTTCAGACAGTCATGCCAGAAGGTTACCGGCCTAAATGGTTCGTTCAGGCAGTGAAATCTGAAACGATGAGGGCTGGTATTTAACGTGCATTTATGAGAACGTTACAGATTAGAAACTTAGTAGATTCCAATAAAATAAGCACAAAGATTCTCCAGAATAGTGAGTAGTAGTAGTTCGCAAACAAACCAACTTGCTTCCTGCATTTTTGTGCACCCACAACTAATTCACAGGACGAACGACAAAAAAACGATCCGTACCACTTGGGCGACTGTCTTTGGCGGTAATCACATTGGATCAGTCAGCTGTTAGTCATACACTTAGTTTGGAGAAATCCAACTAGCTTCCCGCAGATAGGGAGCCACACAAATCCCTATTTTTTCGCCAAGTTGGTCGAAAAATCGAGGAAAAATTCGTAACGTCGGAATTCACTCACAACGGAGGATGATTAATGAAGTATACGCAGTTCATTGGTATACGTGCCATTCGGTACGGCAATGAGGCATCAGTGTCATGCTGTTGCGCTATGACTAGGTATACTTCGAAAGCAAAACAACCCAGTAACATCCATCTGCCGAAACAATACCGTTCTGATGTATGACCTGAGTTACCAAGTTATGATATCACAAAGAACCTGGCTCGGTGACTAACGAACATCGCGCACTAACCTTACAGGTTCCACATTCACGCGACACAGCATCTTGCTGAATAGTTGGCACAGTTTCGGTCGGTGCCCAGATTAACAACGTTCAAAAGCGTACGGGCCTTGTGAAACGTGTCTTCGGACAAATGTTCGCAAAACGGTAAGCATCACTGTGTAGATATAGGTGAAAAGAGATGAGTACTCCCCTTAAATACCCCAAACACTTGCACAACCTGAATCAACTACAGTCGAGTGTGGCCGGGTGCGATGGACGAGGAATTCCATCCCAACTTGTGTTGCTCTTGTGGGAACACGTATGGGGCAATCTCACACAGTGAGAATGTCTCGCTTCCAATTTTTCGCTGTAACATCGGTTTGCGTAGTCGAAAAGTTAATCAGACTACAGTGGCTTAAAAATAACCACGAACAGATCAGACCTTTGTACAAAGTTGACCATAACATACTCAGTCCCCAAGATCACTAAGTGAGTTACTCGCACCCCTTTCCATAGTCCCCTGACGGAAAAGTCCGAACTCCAAGGTAGCCATTATTAGGATTTACTTGATGGACCAGTGTCGGTGCTTTGGTAATCCCGAGTCTTTCTAGATATTTTTTGAAAACTTCATTTCAAGTCGTTATTTCTTTTGCCCGGTCATTATGGAGGCACACTTTGATTCATCGGATTTAGTCGAGAGTGCAATTAGCATACGTTTACCAGACTATAACCCCGCAATCCCAGGGAATGGTTTCACTAGGTGGAGGCCGTTTTTACCACCCGATGCATCACTTTCCAAGCCACCCGAGTTTCCTATGTCGTCCGGCATCTTCCTTGTGATGTAGCAACAGGAGTAGAAGATCTGTTGGAAGATATTCCCAAGGAAAATCTCTATGACGACCTTCGAGCGGCCGTCATCAGTAGGATAGGGAAGTCCGAAAACGCTGCCGGACTTGTGACAGATCGCCATCACAACTGCTTCGCCACATGTGCAGTCTTCTCTGCGGCCGTAAGCTAGCGATGGAAATCGTGGAACAACTATGGCTCGACAGACTTCCACCCTCCGTGTCCCACGTCATCAGTGCTCTCGTTGATGACCACAGCTTGGGGCAGCTACTAGCCCAAATAGCCGATAAAATCCACGAAACCTACCCCAGTAACTCCGTAAACTCCGTCTCCCGCCCTACACCTGCTACTTCTACAGATTCCGATCCGATTCTTGCTTCCATATCGCAACTACAAGCTAAGTTTGATACTTTGACCGATCGCCTACAACGGCTAGAGACCAACAAGCATCGACCACGTTCACGAGCCCGATTGTCTCGTGCCCGTCCTTCTTGGTGCTGGTATCACCAAACTTTCGGTCCTCAACCACGCAAATGCCAACCGCCTTTTTCCCTCAAGCCGCATCCCAACACCCCTGAATAGTCATCCAGGTATTTTTCCAGCTCATCAACAGAAAAATCGGTCAGCTCTCTCTAGCTCATTGCTGCCTCTATATTTTATGGTTCCCTAAGTGCAAAATGTTATTTCACTGTAACTATCTGGACGTGTGTTCACATGTGACTACTTTCCAAAGAGGCTGTAGTATTAGCAGTGCAAGGAGTGTATACCATTGATAGAAGTTGTAAGATCGTCTGCCTGCCACAAGTAACCGGCCGTCGCCTTTGACGTTACTTATTTTATCGAGTAAGTTAGTGGTACCGACCAACTGTTAGGATTAGTTTGTACGTCCAAACACTGGAGTACTTGACGTTGCCAACCGTCGCCCTAAACAGACGGGAGAGTGAGATATTTTAACAAGGTGACTTAGTGCTCCACGCCCCCTTATCGTCCAGGGTTGGTCTCTCCACTTCGTGGAGTTAATGGACTGGACAAGTTGTAATCACGATCTCCACACGATTGGGAACCTATGAGGTATACCAACGTAGCACGTGTATCAAGTTGCAAACGCCTATAACCGCAAAACCGAGCTGGTGGCTGCCCTAAAACAATAATGGAGAAGCCATCAGTAAAGAGGTTATACACATGCATCAAGAAGATGGCGAAGTGATTTGTAAGAAATTTGAAACAAAAAGGCCAGTAATATCACCAAACACTCGATGAGGGAAGTCACTAATTCTGTTTTCAAGTCAGATGATCACACTAGTGATTTGATTTCGAGTAGATTTCTCATGGGATTTGTCATATCCGGACAAAAATCATTCGGTTACGTTCCCGGAATGAAAAAGGTAATTCTATGATTTTTGGGATGTATTGAACATGGTTGCGCGGTTATTCGGACTGCGCCCTGGACAGCAGCTGCTCTGGAGCAAAATTGTCGTCAAGGCGCCACCTGAGATTGAGAGACAGTTGCGTTGAACAACAGCCACAGGCCGATTTGCTGTTGAGAGCCTACTTCATCCAGCACCCCCGAGGTGCAGCCTGACATAAAGGAAGGACTATAAATGGCCGACAAATTTCGGAAGTAAATGGATCGCCGGCAAAGATTGCAAGACAAGAGTAAGGCATGTTCAGACGGGTAAGCGCTTCAACAGTGACGAAGAAAGTTACTAGGTGGATGAATGCCACCACGACCCGTTTGAAATATCAATAGTGTACCCTTTGATACCTAGCTGCCATTGCACACTATGGAAGCATGAGGGCTGCCCTAGACTAGACAGGAGTAATCGAGATGCAGAGGTTGGGAATGGATCAAAGACCTGCCAGTCAGCGGGCTCGTGTCTTAACCACTGAGCTATCATAAGCTACCATTAGAAATAACAAACCCACATACCATTTTTCCACAATGAGTCCCCATCAACGCCTTAATGCAGGCGAAAATGCGAGAAGCATTCGAGTCAGAAGGAAACCAAGAAATGCGCTTCCTCAATACAAGGTCAGATGTATCACCAAGAATGGAAATGTGGTTGTCGGAAAAACACACTATGTGTGAGAAAAGCAAGCGGATAGCACTAGAATTCGTGGTGACGTTGCGTACGGTGTGTATGGGAGAACTATATAGTAAGAGTTTGAAGTCAGTCCATACATGAAACAAACGATACTGGTGTGCGGAATGGCAGATTCATAGCCGACTTCGAGTGAGACAGCCTGGTGATAGTGTAAAGGACAATGAAGCCCAATCACTCTGTGAACAAACCGCGCGTTTGAAGCCCTCCTTTTGTACTGCGCCAGTAGGGTCTCTCGTCGAATACAATACGTTACTGATAGGCGACGAAGACCTATTAGGATTTTGCCCGTGAATCGAACAAGAAAGCTGCTTTCCAAGAGGTTTTGGTCTTCTGGTTTACATCAGATGTCGACTCATCTACAACAGATCAACAGATTGGTACTGGATATGCTTGATGGAGCTCATAGTGCGTGTATTTCCTTGGTTTTACCTATCAATGATCTTTCTGGATGTTTTTGCTATGCGAAAGAGTTGACCCGAAACCCAATAGTGTAGACACGGAATTTTCCCATCACACTCAACTCCGATGAAAGCCTTTTCTGGAACCGAAGAGGTTCCAAACCGAATGATTTATTTGCCAATAGATGCCACAATCGAAATGTCCACACGACCGGTCGAGATTTACTCGTTCAAGGAGTGGACGTCACACAGGAAGCTGAACCGCCATATCAGTGNGGACGTCACACAGAAAGCTAAACCGCCATATCAGTGATGGACTTCAGACTGAACTTAGTTCGTAGTTTAGTTATGGACACGCACGCCGTATTATATGGGATGGAGGTAATATAACTGTAGTATCGGATGAAAAAACGCGGAACCACTCAGTACCTCTTGGATTCCCAGTGATATTGGCCCTCGTTGTATAAGAACACCTCTGCGTGGAAACCTACCGTGTCCAGTGGTCCATATTCGAGGCTAGCTAAATGGAAGAAACACCGATGCCAAATGACCCAGATGACGGGGTTGACGACCATTGGGCATCAGAAGCGTTCAGTCCAAACGGAATGGAAAACTGCAGTCCATCCGTTATCATAGTCATTGGCAGCAATACACCAGTAATACACATCGGTTCTTAACTACATACAACCTTGATGGATAGAAGTCTTAGTAAGCAGTGGAAACAAAAGACGATGGTAGAGACTTGTGCATACAATCCCTTGAGGATCACGAATAAGGTGCCAGGGACAGCACAGGATGAACGCATGTGGGCACCACGCCGAATCAAGGTGCCATCAGCGGACTTAATCCAGCATCCTTCGTGAAGCTCACATCATATAGGCCCAGCGCATAATGACGGGCGAACTGTACCTAGGCAGTCCGGCTAGATGACAGTATGCGCACCAATGAGATCGGCTGTGTGCCTTTTTCTGTAAGCTTTCCAAACACAAACTTTTTAACAAACTTCCAATCAACAACCCAACCACCCATGATTAGAACAGTCGGTTCGGGGACCTTTTCAGAACGGATACGACCACCTATAGGTCGGAGTTATCTGGAGCACTCCTTGTTTCCAAACAAGTACGGACGACCTGGTCAACCACCCTTGAATAACGCAGGATAAAGCTCTGGCCCAGACGACGAAAAGGTATAGTATATCGAAAATTTATGGCAGGTAGTAACCCGTAGACGACAGTTCAAAATGAGCGGATAGAGTGAAAAACAAAAGTACAGGAGGCAGAGGACTAAATGAATTGTTTAAAATATTCCGCCCTGTGACCTAGACACTTAACAAAATCGTTCAGCTGTAGCACTATTTCGGTGCCTAACTGCTATGCCACTAGAAGGAAGCACGAGGGCCGGTACACTGCCATGTTGCCCAAGTCCAGACAGGCAAAGTTGAGAGGCTGAGGTCGGGTTCGAATCACGGACCTTCCGTTCAGTAAATTCGCGCTGTATTGGATTCCAAAAGTTATCTTTAACTAATGGGAATCATTTCAGGCTCTGTTCTGTTGATTAGTTAGGGCAGCTTCCGAGCATTCCCAACCGGACTGGGCTCTTCCACTCAAACTTTCTGGTTGGAGCACGTCAGGTCGAGTTGCAATCTGAGCCCGAAGAGGTAGAGTGCTTCTCATCAAGGGGTGCTAGTGGCCGTTTTGAGATCCGGTGCCTTTTGTGTACATACTCAGAAGCACCACAAGTGGTTCATTACGTCAACGTGTAGCCGTAGTAGCGGTCAATGAACGAGGCCGTGCTCTAAACCAACATGAGTATTCCAAAAGGATCGGCGGTTAAGAATTGGACCGCGGCGCCTCTAAATGATGCCAATGTAGCCAATTTGACTCCAAGGCTTCTGAGCAGCGGGGAGACACCAGGTAGCACAATGGTGCCCACTGCGTCTGAACCTAATGGTACTGAGAAATACTTGGTGGCCAGTACAAAGTTGAAAAGCGCGTTTGCTATCGTTCCTGCGTTTTGAACCCAGACTAAACTCAACACCAATGTGTGCTTCTGACGAACTGAGACTTCCTACCAGTACACTGAAATCTGTTAATGTGGCTATATTCGAGCTCTTTGTGATGAAAAGGAAGACGATCAGTAGGCCTCTTGCAACGAATCAAAGTTGCAGCCCGTTGGTGCATAAGTGGACACGACAAAGGGCGTTCGGCAGTTTGACAAGTGTTTTATTGAAATGGACCACAGAGTCGGCTGTTTACAGTTGTCCAGTAGAGTAACTGAGCGAGATGAGAGTTATACCAACACCGGCGCAGCCCGTTGCAGGATCACCCGAAGTTCTTGGTCGTTAGGTGCTGCACAGTGGGTGCCATACACTCAGCATGTTTCATTAATACAACATAGGTTAATCGATAGAGCGCCCAGAGAGCGTGTGAGAGCAGCCTGTTGGCCGCTCTACTTAAGAGTCCGCACGCTGAAGACTACAACAAAAACAGAAGAATGAGGTCTGAATAGAACCCGCACCTTGTTAAGTACCGCATAAATGGACAATAAGATCGATAAACAGTCGCAATTTGGGTTGATGCACACGGCACCGGATACAGATGTCACGAGGGCTTGCCTCTTCCAGAGGAAAAACTTGATCATCCAGCGCGGCGCGGATTTGCATTCGAGTTGATAGAAGGGGTCAGAAGTCCAATGAAATAAACACTTGCAAACGTGACTGAGTCCCTTCTGTCTTGTTTCCCCTCGATCACCGTTCATTTTGCTGACATACTGATCGTTTCTAGATTATTACAACACTTCCGTTTAATAATGGCACCGTGCCTGAGCACAACTGTGGGAAAAACGTCCCTGGGTGATAATTGTGTCGACATTAAGACCGTATGTTCGTGGATAGTATCTACCAACGATGCCTAAAAGCACCTGTAAGAACAAAGCCGTTTTGAGGGCAACAGCAACTAGTTTATTCTAGAGAATCGGGATCGAAAGGGAGGAGAGAGCGAACAGGCAGCGGAGGCGAGGCTACAACGATTTAAGTGAAACCGAGCACCATATGCAAGTACATACAACGCTGACGCAGGTAGACAAACAACCGGAAATGAAAGGCGGCTTAGAGAAATAAAATATCGACAATGGACAGCAGCCATTCATTGGTCACTAATAGCCCCCAAGCATAAGGCTAATGAATTAAACCTCTGAGAAAACTGAGCAATCACGTGCGTACAAGGTAGAAGATGCGGCATTAAAAATGAGGTCACAAAAGGTGGACTTAAGGTGGCGGCCACAATAAGGTGGTCATTATCACCGCTGGATAGGTAAGCAGACACCTGGATTGTCCCGGTGTTTCCCAAATTAGCGGGTCACTGTTGCACTAAGCCTGCAACATTGGTCATAGAAAAATCTGGTGGTCATGTGACAAAAAGCCAGATGGCGAACCAGTTGAGATAGGATTGGCCATTCCTCCTTGTCCGCAGTTACGATGAATTCACAACTCAGGAGGACAACAAGGCATTGTACGGAAGAGCTACAAGTAATCGGGGCGAGGTTTTCAGGGAATCGGGCCGAGATAGCTTAGTGGCTGGAGTGCGAATTTACTGACCGGAAGATCCGCGGTTCGAACGCAACCTTTGCATCTCGACTTCTCCTGTCTAGGCTTGGGCAACCTGGTAGAATCTCAGCCCTTGTGCTTCCTTCGGGTGGCATGGCAGCTAAGCACCGGGAGGGTGTTACAGCACGATATAACGTAACAACGTCCGATGATTGGAACGACCAATAGCGATGGATACCGGGACGAACCGGCCATCATCCCAGACAGCCAGGGTATGAGTCCGTCGGTGGCGTCATAGTGGGCGTCTGAGTAGACCAATGCTAAACACAAAACTCGTAGAACAGTCTGAGAACGATACGCGAAGTAATCTTTGAACGACCTAAAGCCCGTCATATTTGTTGTCCTAGAGACTTAATAGTTGCATATTAGAACAACGGCGTACATAGGTTGGCCTTGAGCACCAACGAACGAGTTCGATATTTTGGGAGATCGCTTACTGGATAGAGCGCGAATTTACCGAAAGGAAGGTTTGTGATTATAACCCAACATCTCTATCTCGACTTCTGTCTAGCCTTGGGCAACCCGGTTGAATATCAGCCCTTGTGCTTCCTCAGGGTGACATGGCAGCTAGGGACAAAGGAATTTTGCAGCTGAAAGGTTATTTTTCAACGTAGACTTGTTGTGTCTGCCTCAAAGAGGAAGAGTTCGGATACTCCGTTTATCAGATCAGCATCGTAATGTCTTATTTTGGGTGGCAGATGTTTCAGCAGCGATAATTCAGGCATGCTCGAAGTTACCTTTAATAGATAAGAAACTTTTCTACAATTGTGTTGATAAAGTTGTAACGGAATTTTCCGCATGGTCACGCGAAAATCTCCGGGGTGGTGCGAAAGGGCCAGGCTAAAATGCTATACCCTGATTGGCTCAGATTCTGACCAATCAGGACATGCCCTTGTCCTCGCCGCAGCTGCTTCGGGATGCCTCCACACAACGGGTGTGCTGCTCGGTTGTTTTGAGCGGCTCACCTCCGGGCAAATGCCCTATCTCCCCTATGTCTTAGGGGAGAGACTGTGGAGTATTATTCGTCCTTACCGAACTTCAGCAGCTGACTGTCTCCCGAATGTTCTTACGATCGAGGTATTTTCTGACTTGGAAACAATTTAGTACCTCAGACCTCGCGGGAATGAACCAGATATCTCGCCATTTATAATCCGGCTGTCTCGCGATTCCGATGAAATGGGTCCCGGTGGCTACGGTGTTTACGGGTTCACGGGTTGATACACAGGATCAAGGCTTTCGCCCAAGTTTCCTGGGCTGGTCTTGTTCTTGTCGTTCAGCAACCGCCATTCACCTAAAAGGCGCAGGCGAAAAAAGGTGTAGCAACGCTCCTTAAGTTCTCAGAGCGGGGCATTAAGCATGCCAGCGTGGGGACTCGCATAAAAGAGCCTTTAATAGCGCTTTGAACTGGTTACTAGATGGGGCTTGGACAACCGTTGGAGGAAGGTTATTCCACACAGGAGGGCACCGGTATTGGAACTGCAGGATTTCAAGTCGTCCGCAAAAAGTAGACATGGACTTTTCAAGAACATCTGAGGAGCGTTGACGTAGATCAGAAACAGGAGTGGTCCCAAGACGGAGCCTTGAGGAACTCAAATGTAGACCGATCGATCCTATTCTCAATCGGATGATCTGTCTGATAGGAAATCATGATACAGTGAACGATCTCCCCAGAGATCCCGTAATACTCGAGTTTGCGGAGCAGCGGGACGTGTGGGACCCTATCAAATGCTTTTGAGAAATCAAAAATACGGCATTCGATATGAGTCCTTCGTCCTTGACTCAGGTTAAGCTGTCCATAAACATGAGCAAGTTTGTCACGCAAAAGCGGTTTGTGAGAGATCCGTGTTGAGCTGAAGTTATCAAGTTGCTGGAAGTAGGCCAATCTAAGATAGCTCGCTTGAGAATGCTTCCCACCACCTTGCACGGCAAGCTAATAAGGCTTATAGACCTGTAGCCGCCGGACGATATTCGGTCATCAGTTTTGTAGATTGGCGTGACAATCGCTCCATCCAAGCATAGGGAAGGCGGCCTTCGTCAAGCGACTGGTAAAACACCAGGTGTAAATGAATTGCTAGTGGGGACAACTTTTTCATATCGGAATCAGCAGTGGCTCCAAAACGGAGCCTTGAGGGACTCTAATGGAGATCGGCACTGGAGACGAGTGAGTCGAGCCTACTTTCACTCGGAGCGTTCTGTCTGATAGGAACGCCTTAATGCAGTGCAGAATTTTCCATTGAACCGGGGTTGTTGAGCATGTGGGACTCAATCGACTGCTTTTGAAAAATAATAATACGTTGCATCCTTTTTGAGGCTTTCGTTGTTGTCTTCGGTATGTTTGTTAATGCTTAGGTGCACGCTCTTCATGCATGACGGTCTTTGGATTTGTCCTTGTGGAACTGTGAATATTATGTCCACGGTATTACGATGCTTCATCGTGGCTCAATTCAGAATGCGTTCATTCACCTTGCAGGGTACTCTAGTGATTCCCGTAGCTTCCATGCGATAGGCGGCCGCTGTTTCTTCCGTCAAGTGACTGACGAATCATCTTGTTGTTAAGGCTCCTTTGATCAACCTTGTTTTGCCTCAAAGCGCGGAACGGGTTGGACTGGTATAAGGGATGACGAATGACCTCCTCGAAGAAGAGCAATTAGGTTGCTGGCATTTCGTGTTGCGACCTGGCAAGATTGAGTTTGACGAGTTCGGTGGAATTGCGAAAGTCAATGCGTATTCCCTATGTAGTGAAATATAAGTAGGAGTGCTTCTTATTTTCAACAGTTTCCTGAGCGCATGTTTTCTCTGGCATGTGGTGAAGTTAATTTTTAGGTATCCAGAGAATCTTCGAACTCTATTGAAGAAAGTAACATAAGTGGCCATAAAAAGGCTGAAGGTAGTAAGGTAAGTGGCAAAGAGCACTTTGGCGTGCGTGATCGAACTTCACAATGTTAAATAATCCTAGGCACTTTGTTCACGTCACCCACTAAAAATAAAAAGGAAACTGAATTAGCAGAAACTATGGGGTTTTCAAAGTTTCCAATTTTAGAGTATGTTTCCTGGTCAGGTAACATGCTTCATTGGTATGTCACTCATAGTCATTTGTTTAATTAAGCAAATTTGCAAGGTCACTGAACGTCGTGATTTCCACGTGATTACCAGTTTACCGGGCCAAGCCCGAAATCAAGCCTCAACCTATTTCAATGATTCAGGCATTCTCCAAATAGGAGATAATATCTACGGAATCTCCACCAAGACGGATAGACAAATGAAGTTTGCATGCCTTACACTCGTCAGACTTAACAAAGTTAATAAATTCGTTCACAAAACTTTGGCACAGGACGCTATTTTGCGAAGCCTACCTTGCGTTGCGCATGATATCTTAGGATAAGTGGACGCATCGCGCAGTGAAGATGGGAGTGTGCGCTGGTGTGAATGATTCTCCTTCTCTGATATTTGCAACCAATCTGGAAATGATGCAGCGTTTTCGCACGGCTGCATGTGAATAACCAAATTTCTGTGAGGTATGTTGTTTACTGGAGACCATAGCGCCACTATTCTGGATTGCCTCATAAATCATGGTGACCTAGCCATAAAACGATTTTAACCACTAGCGAAGTACACTCATTTGCAAGTTTTGTTTTGCGAAAGGCTTACCAGAAACGCAGCTAAACCCCCCGTTTGTGATCATTCCGGGCCAGTGAATTTGACTGAAAAAGGCGCCCCACTTTACAGTCACCAAGTTATTGCGGATATCGCGATACAAATATATTCGTAATGCAAGTTTGCTGCAAATTCTTCGACAGCTCACGACCGATTTCGCCCCTCTTGAAGCTCATCAGGTGGGCGCCATCCCCGAGTTTCCGTCACGGATAGCAATCTGTGAATCCGTGAAACTAGGCCAAGCTACACCACAATTGGTCATGGTGAGGAAGGGCTATTGTTGGTCGTTGGATTAGACCATCGCACACAGCTGAATCCTCAATCAGTGTCACACATAGACATAGGCCTTGCGGTCACGACTAGTATCCGAGAGTGTATGAAAACGCGTACAGTTGTCCTTCACGTAGCCGGCAAGCCTGTGTTTATGTGTGACGTTCGTTATGGGCTAATCATGATATCCTAGTCCAATAACCAACTACGCTCCTTGTTACACAAATCTGCACGCGTTCTCACTTATCTTTGCTACTTACAATAGCTGCCACACATGCAACTATGCGGGCTGCTGTTTGAGATCTCAACTATGCGCTACAGTCTACTCTAGCGACCAACGTTGTCCTTTATACCCATACACAGTCGCGTTTCGATCATCTTGGCTAGTTATCGCGACTGTTGGGCGCGTACATCTGCACGCAGGCTCCAATTATACTTAATAGTCTTGCCCAACGTCATACAACGGTCCTTCATAATTAATACGCATCATTATATCCTTGATGCGTTTCACCACAAGACAAAGTCAGCTGTGCTTACAGTCACCAACGGCACATAAGCGATCATTTAAGATGAAAGTGGTTGAAAACTCTCATGTTCAACAGTATGCTGAGCGCAAAATTTCTCTGATACACGGTGAAGCTTATTTTTAGATACCCAGAGTAACGCCAACTTCCTTGGACTTCTTATTAAAGGAACTAAAGTGGATAGCCATAACAAGGCTAGAGGAAGTAGAGAAGAGTCGTGAATATCGTTTTACTTTGCATGGTCTTGGTTGGTAATGTTAAGTAATATTGAGCCCGAAGTAAGTTTTCAAAACGTACATAGCTCGCGCATAATGCGACGATATTTTCTAAACTATATCCCGCAATCTCATTTGGATTCGTGGAAATTTCTAATCCGTCGCCACGCACCCATCGTTTCCCCATCATTCAAATATCAGATTTATGCAGAGTCCTCCGAAGATGCAACACGAACTCATATAACAGAGCTTTTCACGTGTTTGGCAAGATCCAGATATCTTCTAACTATATCCATATCCAGTTGCTTGCGGCCGCGTATTTAACATTTGTCACCTCTTGCTGTGCAATCCTCTGCGCTTCCTCATCCTGGGAGAAAAATCTCCGTCTACGGGGAAAAAATCCGTCCACAGAGGAAAAACTCCGTCCCACGGGGGAAAGAACTTCGTCTCCAAAGCTAAAAGGCCCGAGCAAACCGGGCTCTCACGGAAATAAAAAACCTCGCAAGCGGAAATCATCCCCAGAAACCACGAAGACAGGAAGCGGAGGACATTGCTCTAGAGGCCCCTTTGGAGCCTTGGACTCAAGCCCGACGCACAACCTTTACGTCTGCTGACCTCCCTGGCTCCTTACTTTCGGAGGCAGCAGAGACAGTGTAGAAATGTTTGCCTCAACCTTTTCAACGAATTCTGTGATATTAAACAGTCAGCTTGCCTTGAACAACCGTCTATAATCGCTCTTACATAGACCTGGCTCACACAAGATGCCTCTGACGTGGAGATCTCGATAGATGGTTACCCTGTTTCTCGAGCTGACTCAAGATGAAGGAGGGCTGGTGGGGTTGCTCTGCACTTACTTTCGGGCCCACTAAAACGATTGTCCTCTCTGATACCA
>NW_008751702.1:1992109-1992391 GCF_000715545.1 Opisthorchis viverrini | reverse complement strand
TACCGCTGGTCACCGTTGATTCGCAGGCGGAATCAACAAGTGGTATCTGAGGTTTACTTAGAACGCCATGCGTGTCTATACTCAGCCTCAGCGTTCTCGTCACATCCACTCCTGTCAAGGCGTAACTACAAACAGCCTCCATTCGACTTGGTCTTCACGGTGGAGGACATTCGTCAATTCTTGCACATGATCAACCTATTCTGCGCGTTGGGGCTCGTCGAGGTTCATCCAAGGATCCTGAAGAAAACGTTGTCCCCACTAGCAATTCATTTACACCTGGTG
>NW_008751702.1:1985817-1988477 GCF_000715545.1 Opisthorchis viverrini | reverse complement strand
ACCCTGTTTGAACAAGGTGTGGCCAACATGTTTTCCACTGTTGACCAAGCTAGCACACGGCGGGGTCATGGTAAGAAGATTTCGAAACTCAGACGCACACTCTACTTAGGCAAATTTCTTTCACACTTCGGGTAGTTGCTGTGTGGAATAACCTTCCTCCAACGGTTGTCCAAGCCCCATCTAGTACCCAGTTCAAAGCGAAACCGCCTGCCGAATCTGATAAGGTATAGGCGTTCAAAGCAGCAATAGGGGTAGGATCTTTGGATTTAAGCAGGACATCTTTAGTTTACACTACTAAGCAGACTCTCATATATGTAACAAAGGTTGGTCGGTTGACATCTAAGTGAATCAAGAACATTCGGGAGACAGTCAGCTGCTGAAGTTCGGTAAGGACGAATAATACTCCACAGTCTCTCCCCTAAGACATAGGGGAGATAGGGCATTTGCCCGGAGGTGAGCCGCTCAAAACAACCGAGCAGCACACCCGTTGTGTGGAGGCATCCCGAAGCAGCTGCGGCGAGGACAAGGGCATGTCCTGATTGGTCAGAATCTGAGCCAATCAGGGTATAGCATTTTAGCCTGGCCCTTTCGCACCACCCCGGAGATTTTCGCGTGACCATGCGGAAAATTCCGTTACAACTTTATCAACACAATTGTAGAAAAGTTTCTTATCTATTAAAGGTAACTTCGAGCTACCACGCCTTCTGAACTGATGGCGTTTGGCGGAACGGCACGCGTGCGAGTGACATGAGAGTCGCTATATGTTTCACAACCTCGCTAAGTGAGTTACTCGCGCACCTTTCCATAGCCCCTGACGGAAAAGTCCGAACTCCAAGGTAGCCTGTTTTAGGATTTTCTTGATGGACGAGTGTCGGTGCCAAAGACTCAACAGTCTGCCTCACTTAGCTGCAGAGCTCGCCTGGCCCGATGGTGCGGAGTGTAAGGCTTATCTGGCTGATTCCTGATGCGATTGAGCCCAACAGAGACCTTCTGAGCTGCAAAAGACAATTTGAACATTCTTTGGCTCGATCGAATTGAGAGACCTGATGTTTCCAGCATGCCTTTACCAGTGCGGAGTGCGGTGCTTTGGAATTTCCATACCCCTCAGATGTTGTAAGACACTTTACTAACACTCTCATGACTGAATTTACCGAAGTCCTCCAAGGTGGCCACAGACGCTGTAGCAAAACCAAGGCGATGCAAGACCAGCATTCACGCCGAAGCGTCCCGTACTATTTGCTGCTCTCCCCACCTTGGAAAATGAACTTGTTCATCTCCAGCAATCCAGAGTTATCCAGCCAGTTTACTATTCACCATGAATACCAAAAGAGCAAGTAACAATATACGCATATGTGCCGATCATCCCACTGGACTGAACGCCGTATCAGACTCTCGCCAACATCCATTGCCGATGCCAAGTGTTCCGTTCACTAAGTTCAGTGGTGGAAATTTTTTTCGCAAACCTTGATATCGCTGGTGCTTTCCTTCAAATAGAAATCTTTGATGTCTCCGAAGAACGTTTTCGAGTTAATACCCATCGTCGTTTTCTTCGGCTTAGTCTATGATCACTTGCAGTAGGATCTTGAACACCCGTTTTTCAATAATCAATGGATGCAATGCTAAACGACTTACCAGCTGTTGGTGCTTATTTGATGACATCGTTGGCGCAGGTTGCAGTCAAGAAGAACTTTTACATCGTTTGCATTTTATGCTCGTACATATTCAGCAATACATTTTTTATGTACGTACTGGAAAATGCGCTTTTCTCTCACATCCACCAATTATATTGGATTTGTTTTTGACGTAAATGATGGTTATTCAGATCTGGAAACTATTTTTGCCGTACAACAAATCCAGCACCAATGGATTTAGCAGCCTTCCGCTCCTTCCTCGGTGCGGTGAGCCATTAATGTGCATTTTTCCAGAAATATAATTAGAGTGATTCAGCTGTAGCACTCTTACGGTTGTTAACTGTCATGCCACCAGAAGGAAGCATGAGGATTGGGACACTGCAGGTTACTCAAATTTCGACAGGGGAAGTCGAGATGCAGAGGTCGGGTTCGAAACATGGACCTTCCGATCAGTAAATTCGCTTTCTAACCACAACAATCTCGCCATTTTGCCAGAAATGCATGGTGTGCGTGAACCGCTAAATTATCTTTTCAGAAAGGATGTGCCTTGAAACTGGTCTCATGAGTTGCAGTCCGCTTTTGACATGTACTGATCTGCTCCTCACGTTACAATCCAGCCCTGGAAATCATTGCTGTCTAGGCTTACGCAACCTGGCAATATCCCAGCCGTTATGCTTCCTTCGGTTAGCATGACAGCTAGGCAACGAAAGGGTTTTACAGCTGAACGATTATCTTATGATCCTGGACATTATGGCTTCGACCTAAAGCTGCCACCTTGACGTGGTGGTCGGGCTTCAGTGCTGCAATGATCCCGCGGGCTATACTGGCTGGAACTCCATTCCACAAGGTGCAACCATGCCAGGAAGGCCAAAGGGGAGCAGCAAGACCCCGTACTACGAGTAATCGTGCTACGAGGCGGTCTGGGGGTAAAGTCCTACTGTCTTCTGCGACAGGAGTGTGAAGGCAGTAAGGTGTTTCCCCCAGGCGACCAGCATGTCCATATTTATGGAAGCAGCGATGCTGCCTTCC
>NW_008751702.1:1984069-1984958 GCF_000715545.1 Opisthorchis viverrini | reverse complement strand
ATCAGTAAATTCGCTTTCTAACCACAACAATCTCGCCATTTTGCCAGAAATGCATGGTGTGCGTGAACCGCTAAATTATCTTTTCAGAAAGGATGTGCCTTGAAACTGGTCTCATGAGTTGCAGTCCGCTTTTGACATGTACTGATCTGCTCCTCACGTTACAATCCAGCCCTGGAAATCATTGCTGTCTAGGCTTACGCAACCTGGCAATATCCCAGGCCGTTATGCTCCTTCGGTTAGCATGACAGCTAGGCAACGAAAGGGTTTTACAGCTGAACGATTATCTTATGATCCTGGACATTATGGCTTCGACCTAAAGCTGCCACCTTGACGTGGTGGTCGGGCTTCAGTGCTGCAATGATCCCGCGGGCTATACTGGCTGGAACTCCATTCCACAAGGTGCAACCATGCCAGGAAGGCCAAAGGGGAGCAGCAAGACCCCGTACTACGAGTAATCGTGCTACGAGGCGGTCTGGGGGTAAAGTCCTACTGTCTTCTGCGACAGGAGTGTGAAGGCAGTAAGGTGTTTCCCCCAGGCGACCAGCATGTCCATATTTATGGAAGCAGCGATGCTGCCTTCCCCCGAGGAAGGACGGGTTAGAAAAGGTCGGCCCCAAAAACCGCACACTCCGATCGCCCAACGGTTGACCGTGACCGCCGGCGCATTATCCAATACGGTCGAAATACTTTTAAAACCAAAGAGCCCGGTGCTGCTCAAAAGGCACCTGCTGTGCGCAGCCGCATCAGGAATGAGACAGTAATGCCTTATTCCCTGCCCCATCGGGTTAGGCCAACCCCCTGCAGCCGAGCAGGTCAGACTATTGAGTCATCGGCTCCGGGCAAGGTCCCCAAAGAAAACCCTACATTCTCCCACTGCCTCGTGGGTCAG